>NW_025534802.1:120000-146142 GCF_020615455.1 Coregonus clupeaformis
ACTACGCCGCCAGGGACTCAAATCCTGCAGTGCCAGACGTGTCCCCCTGCTTAAGCCAGTACATGTCCAGGCCCGTCTGAAGTTTGCTTCAGTGCATTTGGATGATCCAGAAGAGGATTGGGAGAATGTCATATAGTCAGATGAAACCAAAATATAACTTTTTGGTAAAAACTCAACTTTGGAGGACAAAGAATGCTGAGTTGCATCCAAAGAACACCATACCTACTGTGAAGCATGGGGGTGGAAACATCATGCTTTGGGGCTGTTTTTCTGCAAAGGGACCAGGACGACTGATCCGTGTAAAGGAAAGAATGAATGGGGCCATGTATCGTGAGATTTTGAGTGAAAACCTCCTTCCATCAGCAAGGGCATTGAAGATGAAAGCTGGGTCTTTCAGCATGACAATGATCCCAAACACACCGCCCGGGCAATGAAGGAGTGGCTTCGTAAGAAGCATTTCAAGGTCTTGGAGTGGCCTAGCCAGTCTCCAGATCTCAACCCCATAGAAAATCTTTGGAGGGAGTTGAAAGTCTGTGTTGCCCAGCGACAGCCCCAAAACATCACTGCTCTAGAGGAGATCTGCATGGAGGAATGTGCCAAAATACCCTCAACAGTGTGTGAAAACCTTGTGAAGACTTACAGAAAACGTTTGACCTGTGTCATTGCCAACAAAGGGTATATAACAAAGTATTGAGAAACTTTTGTTATTGACCAAATAATTATTTTCCACCATAATTTGCAAATAAATTCATTAAAATTCCTACAATGTGATTTTCTGGAGAAAAAAATTCTCATTTTGTCTGTCATAGTTGACGTGTACCTATGATGAAAATTACAGGCCTCTCTCATCTTTTTAAGTGGGAGAACTTGCACAATTGGTGGCTGACTAAATACTTTTTTTCCCCACTGTAAGTAGTACTAATATCTATACATATATACACACATACATACACACATACATACACACATACAGTGAGGGAAAAAAGTATGATTTTGTGATTGACAGTTCTTTTGTGTTTCTTCCATTTGCGAATAATCGCAGCAACTGTTGTCACCTTCTCACCAAGCTGCTTGGCGATGGTCTTGTAGCCCATTCCAGCCTTGTGTAGGTCTAGAATCTTGTCCCTGACATCCTTGGAGAGCTCTTTGGTCTTGGCCATGGTGGAGAGTTTGGAATCTGATTGATTGATTGCTTCTGTGGACAGGTGTCTTTTATACAGGTAACAAACTGAGAATGTGTACTTCCTAATATAAAAGGCTTATCAGGACTGATTAGAAGACAGGATGAAGTAGCATGCTGTGTCTCAACTAACAATGTTATGCAGACTTTCTTTAGAAAAGGTGAAGGCTTCTCTGCCAGACCTACCGGGAGAATCTGGACATTTTCTGCGACTTGGAGACTATGTGGTGGTGAAGGATTAAGGAAGTCATTGATGGACAACACCCAAGTGGGAAGGTTAGTAATAGGGGTTGATGGCTACCTTGATGGAGGGCCAAGTAAGAGAGAGAGATTCCTAGATCTGTATGTACCATTGTAGGACTTTTCTAACGCAGAGGAGGAAGGTGGCACTGCTTCGGCGGAGCATTGTTTTGTTTTGTCTGTGTGTTTTTGCAGCAGAGAATATTGGTACGATGACAGAAGGACACAACAACAGAGAGATGGTGATAAATGGAGAAGGACTCTGCATGATCATAGAACTAGTGAAGGAAGAAGGTTCATGCATCATCACACCGTCTACACCAACGGAGGTATGGAAAGAGGGGAGATTGAACAGGTATCAGGTCAACCGATGCTACAGATGGCTACGAGGAAACTGGCGATCTGGAGATGAAAGTAGGTATATACACTGCTAAAGTGATAGTACTGAGAATGCATTGAGATAATGATCTGTATTTATTTTCAGGATGAGGAAAGTCATAATTGAATTCTGAATGTTTATAATGTATGTTAATATAAGTATACATTCTGAAAGTTGTAAAGGGTGATTAAGTTGAGAGTTTTTTCATTTTCAGTGATAAGGATAAAGTGAATAAGAATTATCATTTTAAATTTGGTTGAGTTCAGTAATTTGGTTGGTTATAATTTATAAGATTAATGAGTGATTTAAGTGAATTATTAGTATGTATAAGGATAGAAATGTTTTCTATAGATATTAGGGGTTTAAACAGTGATACATTAAGGTCATGTCTTAGGATACATTTATATGATTTATTGAATAGACATTGTTGACTCATACTGTTTGAAACATGGAAGTTAAGGTGAGGATTGTGAATGAAATCATGAATATGTTGATTAATTGGGTTAAAGTATTAACATATTAGTAACGATATAGATTTGAAGTATGGGGTGATATTGATATGGATGTTTAGAGTGGTAAATATCTATGTTGATAGGAAAGTAATTAATTGGTTCCTATCATGGGGTTATGATATTTTCATATGATGTGAATTTGGTTGAATTATTAAAGCAGGAATAGTCTAGGGATGTGATGATGTAACAGGGAGTGATAATAGAGTGGTATAATGTGTATGTTATATCAGGTATATTAGGAGGACAAAGGCGGAGTTTAACATTGTATATTTTAACAATCATGGGTTGTTAAGCAATTGGGTCTGAGATGTTAATCATTAGAATGTGTAATTGATAATCACATAGAATTGGAGGCTATTATATTAAGATGAGGAGGATATGGTAATTTGAATGTTGTTGAAGTTTTTTCCAAGGTTTTTTAGTGGTAATTCCATAGGAACATGGATGGCAAGTATTCTTGGTCCTCTAATGGCCATAGTAATCATTACTGCCATAGTTATGGGGTGTTGTTTTCACATTTTTCGGGGATTGATTTTAAGATCTGTACGCCAGATTAATAACATGCCTGTGATTACAGTTATAGATGTATCAGTTAATGTTAATACAAGGAGGGAGAGGACTAATTATAGATGTATCAGTTAATGGTAATCCAAGGAGGGAGAGGACTAATTATAGATGTATCAGTTAATGGTAATCCAAGGAGGGAGAGGACTAATTATAGATGTATCAGTTAATGGTCATCCAAGGAGGGAGAGGACTAATTATTATTATTCTACATCATCATATTGCAGTTTAGAGTCCATTAATAATGTTGATTGAGGAATGGGAATGTTAAGGTGGAATTGTATACCATGGATTTAAGGGTTACAGGATCGAAGATGTGGACAGATGACTATCTTAGTGGATCAGATAGAGCCCCTTGTGACCAGGGAGAAACTTGGGGTTCCTCTGACTGCGCGTGGATGACGAAGACGGATGTTTTTGTTATTTTTATATTCACGTGTTCAGATGATAAAATCCATGTAATTTACAAAGGGTCATGGATCTTTGTATTTGTGGGGATGATGTCAGGATGGTCACAATTTCGTTGATGTATGTTTTCTTGGTAGCGTGAATAAGAAATGGGTATATTTGAAAATGAAGTATATAAAAAGGGGTTATTTTAAAAGGGAGGATGATGTCTATGTGGGATTTTTCCTTATATATGAAGAATAAGGTTTTGACTACATAGATTATTAGCATGAATATATAGTAGTTAATTATCTGTTTATAGAGGGTTTGAGAGGTTTGATATCACATAAGATAGATGACTGAGAATTTATACCCTTGTTGATTAGATATTGATGGACAGGATGTAGTGACCTGGGGGCACACTGGGATCATAATGAAACAGATTAGATGGACAGGGGGGACCTGATCCTAGATCAACACTCCTCCTCTGGGAAACTGCCTTTATGAATAAGGGCCCAGGAGTCACCAGGACCAAGAAACCCAACACATACTGTTGTAAAGTTTAGCTACAGCAGGTGTTTACTGCCATCTAGTGGAAGATACCAATAAACCACTTGATTATCAGGATGGGGAGACGGCTGAGATGAAACAGATGGAGAGTGGTAAAGCAACACTCACGGTGTACAGATGTTAAATAAATAAGTGTTAGCTTCCTCAGCACCATGCACCCCACTGTTGCCACCGGCGGTGACCAGAAGAAGAAACCGGAGACAGTGACAGACTACAATCACACAAAGGTATATACAGTATCTCTACCATATACAGATAGCCTTCCCATCTGCCAAACACCAAATAGGATCCCCTTTTATTATATTACATTCATATTATTACTATTAGTATTATCATTCTATATAATTATAACCTATTCTATTCTATTTTATTTTATGTTAAAGGTTGGTGTGGATGCACTCGACCAGATGTCCAGACTGTACTCTGTAAAAGGGGGTACTCTCCTCTGGCCTGTTGACTGTACTCTGTAAAAGGGGGTACTCTCCTATGGCCTGTTGACTGTACTCTGTAAAAGGGGGTACTCTCCTCTGGCCTGTTGACTGTACTCTGTAAAAGGGGGTACTCTCTTCTGGCCTGTTGACTGTACTCTGTAAAAGGGGGTACTCTCCTATGGCCTGTTGACTGTACTCTGTAAAAGGGGGTACTCTCCTCTGGCCTGTTGACTGTACTCTGTAAAAGGGGGTACTCTCCTCTGGCCTGTTGAGGTGTTCTACAATGTGCTCGACATGGCTGCTATCAACACGTGTTGTACAAGCAATGCCTTGACAAGACAGTCAGCAGGAGACATTTCATCATGGATCTGGCATGTGAGCTTGGTGAGAACCACATGAACGCAGAGAAAGAAGCTACAGTCACCAAGCAGGCCGCCAAGACAGCAGGTCCTGCTCTCCCTCTTCCCCAAGCACCACAGCTCCCACTGGGGAAAAATACACAATGCCAAGACAGCAGGTCCTTTCCCAAGAACCACAGCTCCCACTGGGGAAAAAGACACAATGTCAAGACAGCAGGTCCTGCTCTCCCTCTTCCCCAAGAACCACAGCTCCCACTGGGGAAAAATACACAATGCCAAGACAGCAGGTCCTGCTCTCCCTCTTCCCCAAGCACCACAGCTCCCACTGGGGAAAAAGGAGACACAATGTCAAGTAAGTAAGTGCGGACGGAAAAAGTCCCATAAAAACTGTGTGCAGGGCAACCGATTTGTTTGTGGGGCTTGCTCACACAAAGCCCCGAAGCTGTGTGCTGACTGTGGACCTGAAGCATAAAGAGAAGACGTGATTGGTTCATGTGTAAAGGCGCGGTACAGTGTCTGATACAAGCAACACATTATTGTTTGTATATCTTGTCATGAATATATTTCCACAAATATTTATTCATGGAATTAATCCTTTATAATTGTTCATGCACTGGTGCGTTTGTTTAGAAATACAGCAAATCATTTCACCTGAACACCTGGCTGGTTATATTATTATTATTATTATTATTATTATTATTATATTTTTCATTCTACTTTGTCAAAATAAACTGTGAATGGACTTTATTAACTCTATTACTAATTGAATCTACAAATACAGTTGATTAAATGGTTTACACTGTAATGTTTTTATTGTAAGGGAAACAGAAATAGGCTATAGGCCGATTTAATTTTTACTTTGTAGAATTAACTATTGTTGTTATTTTTTATTGATATATTTCCATTAATATTTCTTCATGCAATAAATTATTTACAATAGTTTATGCACTATTTATCAAGCGTTTATTTAACAAACCATGTTTACACACCTTGCACCTTGCTGGTTGATATGCATCTGATGCATTTGCTAAAGTAGACGCCTGGTAACTTTCACTAGCGGGTTCTTATATGCTGAAAGAACAGGCGGTTCTAGTGTTAAGGACTGGTAGATGGGTGTTGCTCATGCATTCACTCATGCTGACCGGCTCCAGTACTTTGTTGTTGACTAAAGCCTCCAAGTCAGCCTTGACTTATGGTCTGATAGCATAATGTACAGATCCTGCTTTCAGAAACGTTGGTTTGCTGTCTGGCTTAATGCTAAGCTTCCCTGTAATGTCGTTCATACTACCCAGCTGTCCATTAAAGACTTCTCCATGTTTCTTTAAGATGGCAGGTAGGTCTGTGTCTCCATGTGTCATTGTATGCACTGATGGCCAGTCCAGTGTGATTTTCTCCAACTATGAACATCCCAGTAGTGATGCATAGTCTCCTTTCACAACATAGAGGGGCAGCTTTTCAGTTTGTCTGTTTACCTGAACTGTGACATCAGTGATGCCTCTCACAGCGACAGATTCACCTGTGTAAGTCTTTAACAAGAGGTGCGCTGGTTGAAGTGGAAGGTGTTTCAGTGTCTTTTTTCTGACACAAGAGATACAGCTGCCCCTGTGTCACCTCCATACCCACCGGCTGTCCCTCTCGCAAGGGGGAGACATAGTAGCCGTGCGGCCCGCCAGGAAAAAGTCAGGATTTTCAGTGTGACTTCCTGGTCTGATGAGTCACTCACCTCAGTGTTCTCTTACTCAACAGTGTGAACATGTCTATGTGTCTTTCGTTGGAATGCCTGTTTCTTGTTTCCCGTTTTTGCGTTTTCTCTGTTCTCTTTTTCTTTCTGGAGGCTTGTTCGATGTTGCCCTTTTTACCACAGGCTGGACAATCCATGTCCTTCCACCAGCATGTAGAAGCCTGATGTCCCTTTTTACCACAGGCTGGACAATCCATGTCCTTACACCAGCATGTGACTTGATTTCCCGGTCTCTGATTTTCAGTTGAAACTCTGTTGAAACTTTTTATTTATTTGAAAGGAACACAGACAAGAACAAATAGCAGCAGGAATGGTTATACAGCTAGAGACACAATACTGTTAAAATATATATCAGTATATTATGGAAACTAGTTATTGCAGATAAATACAATTATAATAAACCACATATACAATCACCCACCTCAGCTGCATCAACCCACCCTCCAACCCCTCCTGGGACCACCCCAACACACCCTCCAACCCCTCCTGGGACCACCCCAACCCACCCTCCAACCCCTCCTGGGACCACCCCAACCCACCCTCCAACCCCTCCTGGGACCACCCCAACCCACCCTCCAACCCCTCCTGGGACCACCCCAACCCACCCTCCAACCCCTCCTGGGACCACCCCAACCCACCCTCCAACCCCTCCTGGGACCACCCCAACCCACCCTCCAACCCCTCCTGGGACCACCCCAACCCACCCTCCAACCCCTCCTGGGACCACCCCAACCCACCCTCCAACCCCTCCTGGGACCACCCCAACCCACCCTCCAACCCCTCCTGGGACCACCCCAACCCACCCTCCAACCCCTCCTGGGACCACCCCAACCCACCCTCCAACCCCTCCTGGGACCACCCCAACCCACCCTCCAACCCCTCCTGGGACCACCCCAACCCACCCTCCAACCCCTCCTGGGACCACCCCAACCCACCCTCCAACCCCTCCTGGGACCACCCCAACACACCCTCCAACTCCTCCTGGGACCACCCCAACCTACCCAACCTGATCTCCATTAAATTAAATACTAAATCAAGGTACACATTTGCACAAAAATTATAATTAACAGTCAATCTGTTGGGTAAAACCCACTACAGGAGTTATTTTATGGTTTCAGCTGCAATTGTTGTTTGGCCCCATGGATCCTAGCAGTGGATAGTTCTAAATAAATGATATCTATAAAAGTGCTGATCCAATGAGGTGTGGTGGTTGCCATCTTAGTTCCAACATCTTTTTAGCTGCTGTCCAACCTGACAACTCTTTCTTAGCTAGCTCGACTATGCACTTGCCTCTGCTAGCAATACACTGTGCTAATATTAGCCTATTCTGTACCACAGAAAATAACAGTTTTAAACAGTTGTAAAAACCCACTTCTTCCAGACCGAATAGTTCCTGTAGATTCAGACTTACTCATCACCAATCTTTTGTTATGTCTCGTGGGTTTCATAACCACGTCTGTATAACAATTCAATAATGATGAGACAGGAGACAGGAATCAGTTCAACCATTTATCTGGAACGTGATCATCTCAACACATACAAACCCCCATGATGCTCTGCAGCACAACCCCAATATACAACAAATACATACATAAGTTAATGGACACTAAACAAAACTCATAGAGGAATTTAAATGTTCAGTTGTAGAAAGTAGGGCCATGGGATAGGGTCAGAAAGGTCAGTATGTTTGATAACTGGTTCCAGAGGTGACATAACAAGCATAAGGTCCATTATAACACAGTGAAGTAGAGGTGGGAGCTAAAAGCAGACATGGACAGTGAGACGGTGTGAGGAGGTCAGGGGTGAAACACTAGATCAGGACAGGTAGAAATGGCAGGGCTGGAAATAGACACAGAGACACATTCTGATCATGGCTCAGACCTGACCTGAGACACCCAAACAGAAGATGCCATAGCAAAGTCCTGTCCAGTAGGCTATATGGGATTTCCTTTCATCAAAATCGAACACATGGACATGTGTCCAGGTGTGTGTGTGTGTGTGTGTGTGTGTGTGTGTGTGTGTATGTCCAGTGTGTGTGTGTGTCTGTCCAGTGTGTGTGTTCATTTTGTGTATGTCCAGTGTGTGTGTGTGTGTCCAGTGTGTGTGTGTCCAGCGAGTGTGTTTGTGTGTGTGTGTGTCCAGTGTGTGTGTGTGTGTCCAGTGTGTGTGTCCCCAGTGTGTGTGTGTGTGTCCAGTGTGTGTGTGTGTGTCCAGTGTGTGTGTGTGTGTCCAGTGGGTGTGTGTGTGCGTGTGTGTGTGTATTTTCAGTGTGTGTGTGTCCAGTGTGTGTGTGTCCAGTGTGTGTGTGTCCAGTGTGTGTGTGTGTGTGTGTGTGTGTATTTACAGTTTGTGTGTGTTCAGTGTGTGTGTGTCCAGTGTGTGTGTGTGTGTGTCCAGTGTGTGTGTCCCCAGTGTGTGTGTGGCCAGTGTGTGTGTGTGTGTGTCCTGTGGGTGTGTGTGTGTCCAGTGGGTGTGTGTGTGCGTGTGTGTGTGTGTGTGTATTTTCAGTGTGTGTGTGTCCAGTGTGTGTGTGTCCAGTGTGTGTGTGTCCAGTGTGTGTGTGTCCAGTGTGTGTGTGTGTCCAGTGTGTGTGTGTGTCCGTGTGTGTGTGTGTGTGTGTGTGTGTGTGTGTGTCCAGTGTGTGTGTGTGAGAGTGTGTGTCCAGTGTGTGTGTCCAGTATGTGTGTGTCCAGTGTGTGTGTCCAGTGTGTGTGTCCAGTGTTTGTGTGTCCAGTGTGTGTGTGTGTCCAAACTCCCGCCCGGGCTCGGATAGGGATGGCAGGTGCCCAGACCGACACAGAGACGGAGCTACAGAATCTGGACAAAGAACTGTCTGGTCTGAAGGGGACCGCTGAGAGGTATCGTTTGTTAAAGCAACAGTTAGACATGAAGACAGAAGAGTTAGATATCCTCCAGGCTAAACTCCAACAGAGCTCCTTCCCTAAGCAACAGGAGGAGCTGGAGAGGCTGCGCAGGACCATCGAGGAGTGTGAGGAGACCCTGCGCAGTAGTAAGGAGGTCCAGAAGAAGGCAGAGGAGAAGTACAAGGTGTTGGAGAACAAGATGAAGAATGCGGAGGCAGAGAGAGAGAAGGAACTGAAAGCTGCTCAACAGAAGCTAAACTCTGCTAAAACCAAGGCTGATGCGTTCAGTAAGAAACTCAAGGAGAGACAACAGGAGGCTGAGTCCCTGGTCCTAGAGTTGGAGGAGTTGAAGAGAGAGCAGCCTGGCAAGCACCACGGCAATGCGGACGCCCTCTCCCGGCGTGATGCCTTCTTCGCTGCCTTTACCCCGACGAGGACGTCGGTCCCGAGGAGGGGGATGTGTGATGTCACGAGAGGCTGTGTCCTGGAGGGACGTTACATCCCCCTGAGGTGGCTGCAAACCCAGACAGCTATGGCTCCATCTGCTGGTATGGTCGGGAACTCCACCCCTCTATGGCCAATCTTCCCACGCAGCTGAAACAAATGAGGAGCTGATGAGCTGAAGGTTTGGGGAAGGGAAGAGACACAGTCTCCAACCTGGGCTCTCTGGAGGACAAGAGTGCTGCACGTCCACTTCCATGAGGAATATAAGGATTTGGAGATACTTACCTTTGGGAAATACTCACCTTTGGATATATGCACCTGTGGAAATACGTGAGAGACATTTGGAAGGACTTTTTGCTGGGTTGGCCACTAGCTGCAACGTGGACTACAGTAAGGCTGGGGAAAAGTTATCTGAGCGAGTGAGAATTATGATTTTGGATGTGGAAGAGACATCCCTGAACTGTTAACCCTTAAAGAGCCACAAGAGAACAGAATTTTGTTATATTTTCGTTAATTTCCCAAGACCTATAATAAAATCCTTGTTTTGTTTGAACCTTGTCTCCTTGCACTACTTGAGCAATCCCGCTGAAAGCTGTGTAGCCTCTCGTGACGTCACACCATGGAGAACACTAAACATAAGGACAGACTAGCCATGGAGAACACTAAACATAAGGACAGACTAGCCATGGAGAACACTAAACATAAGGACAGACTAGCCATGGAGAACACTAAACATAAGGACAGACTAACCAGGGAGAACACTAAACATGATGACAGACTAGCCATGGAGAACACTAAACATAAGGACAGACTAACCATGGAGAACACTAAACATAAGGACAGACTAACCATGGAGAACACTAAACATGATGACAGACTAGCCATGGAGAACAGGTAGCGTAGTGGGTAAGTGCGTTGTGCCAGTAACCGAAAGGTCGTTGGTTCTAATCCCTGAGCCGACTAGGTGAAAAATCTGTCGATGTGCCCTTAAGCAAGGCACTTAACCCTAATTGCTCATGTAAGTCGCTCTGGGTAAGAGCGTCTGCTAAATGACTAAACATGTAAACAACATGTAAACAAAACATGTAAACATGAGAACACTAAACATAAGGACAGACTAACCATGGATAACACTAAACATGAGGACAGACTAGCCATGGAGAACACTAAACATAAGGACAGACTAGCCATGGAGAACACTAAACATAAGGACAGACTAGCCATGGAGAACACTAAACATAAGGACAGACTAACCATGGAGAACACTAAACATAAGGACAGACTAGCCATGGAGAACACTAAACATGATGACAGACTAGCCATGGAGAACACTAAACATGATGACAGACTAACCATGGAGAACACTAAACATAAGGACAGACTAACCATGGAGAACACTAAACATAAGGACAGACTAGCCATGGAGAACACTAAACATGATGACAGACTAGCCATGGAGAACACTAAACATAAGGACAGACTAGCCATGGAGAACACTAAACATAAGGACAGACTAACCATGGAGAACACTAAACATAATGACAGACTAGCCATGGAGAACACTAAACATAAGGACAGACTAACCATGGAGAACACTAAACATAAGGACAGACTAACCATGGAGAACACTAAACATAAGGACAGACTAGCCATGGAGAACACTAAACATAAGGACAGACTAACCATGGAGAACACTAAACATAAGGACAGACTAGCCATGGAGAACACTAAACATAAGGACAGACTAGCCATGGAGAACACTAAACATAAGGACAGACTAACCATGGAGAACACTAAACATAAGGACAGACTAGCCATGGAGAACACTAAACATAAGGACAGACTAGCCATGGAGAACACTAAACATAAGGACAGACTAACCATGGAGAACACTAAACATAAGGACAGACTAGCCATGGAGAACACTAAACATAAGGACAGACTAACCATGGAGAACACTAAACATAAGGACAGACTAGCCATGGAGAACACTAAACATAAGGACAGACTAACCATGGAGAACACTAAACATAAGGACAGACTAGCCATGGAGAACACTAAACATAAGGACAGACTAACCATGGAGAACACTAAACATAAGGACAGACTAACCATGGAGAACACTAAACATAAGGACAGACTAGCCATGGAGAACACTAAACATAAGGACAGACTAGCCATGGAGAACACTAAACATAAGGACAGACTAACCATGGAGAACACTAAACATAAGGACAGACTAGCCATGGAGAACACTAAACATGATGACAGACTAACCATGGAGAACACTAAACATAAGGACAGACTAGCCATGGAGAACACTAAACATGATGACAGACTAACCATGGAGAACACTAAACATAAGGACAGACTAGCCATGGAGAACACTAAACATGATGACAGACTAGCCATGGAGAACACTAAACATAAGGACAGACTAGCCATGGAGAACACTAAACATAAGGACAGACTAGCCATGGAGAACACTAAACATAAGGACAGACTAACCATGGAGAACACTAAACATAAGGACAGACTAGCCATGGAGAACACTAAACATAAGGACAGACTAGCCATGGAGAACACTAAACATAAGGACAGACTAACCATGGAGAACACTAAACATAAGGACAGACTAGCCATGGAGAACACTAAACATAAGGACAGACTAGCCATGGAGAACACTAAACATAAGGACAGACTAGCCATGGAGAACACTAAACATAAGGACAGACTAGCCATGGAGAACACTAAACATAAGGACAGACTAGCCATGGAGAACACTAAACATGAGGACAGACTAGCCATGGAGAACACTAAACATAAGGACAGACTAGCCATGGAGAACACTAAACATAAGGACAGACTAACCATGGAGAACACTAAACATAAGGACAGACTAACCATGGAGAACACTAAACATAAGGACAGACTAGCCATGGAGAACACTAAACATAAGGACAGACTAGCCATGGAGAACACTAAACATAAGGACAGACTAGCCATGGAGAACACTAAACATAAGGACAGACTAGCCATGGAGAACACTAAACATAAGGACAGACTAGCCATGGAGAACACTAAACATAAGGACAGACTAGCCATGGAGAACACTAAACATAAGGACAGACTAGCCATGGAGAACACTAAACATAAGGACAGACTAGCCATGGAGAACACTAAACATAAGGACAGACTAGCCATGGAGAACACTAAACATAAGGACAGACTAGCCATGGAGAACACTAAACATAAGGACAGACTAACCATGGAGAACACTAAACATAAGGACAGACTAGCCATGGAGAACACTAAACATAAGGACAGACTAGCCATGGAGAACACTAAACATAAGGACAGACTAGCCATGGAGAACACTAAACATAAGGACAGACTAACCATGGAGAACACTAAACATAAGGACAGACTAGCCATGGAGAACACTAAACATAAGGACAGACTAACCATGGAGAACACTAAACATAAGGACAGACTAGCCATGGAGAACACTAAACATAAGGACAGACTAGCCATGGAGAACACTAAACATAAGGACAGACTAGCCATGGAGAACACTAAACATAAGGACAGACTAGCCATGGAGAACACTAAACATAAGGACAGACTAGCCATGGAGAACACTAAACATAAGGACAGACTAGCCATGGAGAACACTAAACATAAGGACAGACTAGCCATGGAGAACACTAAACATAAGGACAGACTAGCCATGGAGAACACTAAACATAAGGACAGACTAGCCATGGAGAACACTAAACATAAGGACAGACTAGCCATGGAGAACACTAAACATAAGGACAGACTAGCCATGGAGAACACTAAACATAAGGACAGACTAGCCATGGAGAACACTAAACATAAGGACAGACTAGCCATGGAGAACACTAAACATAAGGACAGACTAGCCATGGAGAACACTAAACATAAGGACAGACTAGCCATGGAGAACACTAAACATAAGGACAGACTAGCCATGGAGAACACTAAACATAAGGACAGACTAGCCATGGAGAACACTAAACATAAGGACAGACTAGCCATGGAGAACACTAAACATGATGACAGACTAGCCATGGAGAACACTAAACATAAGGACAGACTAGCCATGGAGAACACTAAACATAAGGACAGACTAGCCATGGAGAACACTAAACATAAGGACAGACTAGCCATGGAGAACACTAAACATAATGACAGACTAGCCATGGAGAACACTAAACATAAGGACAGACTAGCCATGGAGAACACTAAACATAAGGACAGACTAGCCATGGAGAACACTAAACATAAGGACAGACTAGCCATGGAGAACACTAAACATGATGACAGACTAGCCATGGAGAACACTAAACATAAGGACAGACTAGCCATGGAGAACACTAAACATAAGGACAGACTAACCATGGAGAACACTAAACATGATGACAGACTAGCCATGGAGAACACTAAACATGATGACAGACTAGCCATGGAGAACACTAAACATAAGGACAGACTAGCCATGGAGAACACTAAACATGATGACAGACTAGCCATGGAGAACACTAAACATAAGGACAGACTAACCATGGAGAACACTAAACATAAGGACAGACTAGCCATGGAGAACACTAAACATAAGGACAGACTAGCCATGGAGAACACTAAACATAATGACAGACTAGCCATGGAGAACACTAAACATAAGGACAGACTAGCCATGGAGAACACTAAACATAAGGACAGACTAGCCATGGAGAACACTAAACATAATGACAGACTAGCCATGGAGAACACTAAACATAAGGACAGACTAACCATGGAGAACACTAAACATAAGGACAGACTAGCCATGGAGAACACTAAACATGATGACAGACTAGCCATGGAGAACACTAAACATGAGGACAGACTAACCATGGAGAACACTAAACATAAGGACAGACTAACCATGGAGAACACTAAACATAAGGACAGACTAACCATGGAGAACACTAAACATAAGGACAGACTAGCCATGGAGAACACTAAACATAAGGACAGACTAACCATGGAGAACACTAAACATAAGGACAGACTAGCCATGGAGAACACTAAACATAAGGACAGACTAACCATGGAGAACACTAAACATAAGGACAGACTAGCCATGGAGAACACTAAACATAAGGACAGACTAGCCATGGAGAACACTAAACATAAGGACAGACTAGCCATGGAGAACACTAAACATAAGGACAGACTAGCCATGGAGAACACTAAACATAAGGACAGACTAACCATGGAGAACACTAAACATAAGGACAGACTAGCCATGGAGAACACTAAACATAAGGACAGACTAGCCATGGAGAACACTAAACATAAGGACAGACTAGCCATGGAGAACACTAAACATAAGGACAGACTAACCATGGAGAACACTAAACATAAGGACAGACTAGCCATGGAGAACACTAAACATAATGACAGACTAGCCATGGAGAACACTAAACATAAGGACAGACTAGCCATGGAGAACACTAAACATAAGGACAGACTAGCCATGGAGAACACTAAACATAAGGACAGACTAACCATGGAGAACACTAAACATAAGGACAGACTAGCCATGGAGAACACTAAACATAAGGACAGACTAGCCATGGAGAACACTAAACATAAGGACAGACTAGCCATGGAGAACACTAAACATAATGACAGACTAGCCATGGAGAACACTAAACATAAGGACAGACTAGCCATGGAGAACACTAAACATAAGGACAGACTAACCATGGAGAACACTAAACATAAGGACAGACTAGCCATGGAGAACACTAAACATGATGACAGACTAGCCATGGAGAACACTAAACATAAGGACAGACTAGCCATGGAGAACACTAAACATAAGGACAGACTAGCCATGGAGAACACTAAACATAAGGACAGACTAGCCATGGAGAACACTAAACATAATGACAGACTAGCCATGGAGAACACTAAACATAAGGACAGACTAGCCATGGAGAACACTAAACATGATGACAGACTAGCCATGGAGAACACTAAACATAAGGACAGACTAGCCATGGAGAACACTAAACATGATGACAGACTAGCCATGGAGAACACTAAACATAAGGACAGACTAGCCATGGAGAACACTAAACATGAGGACAGACTAGCCATGGAGAACACTAAACATGAGGACAGACTAGCCATGGAGAACACTAAACATAAGGACAGACTAACCATGGAGAACACTAAACATAAGGACAGACTAGCCATGGAGAACACTAAACATAAGGACAGACTAGCCATGGAGAACACTAAACATAAGGACAGACTAAATCATGGAGAACACTAAACATAAGGACAGACTAACCATGGAGAACACTAAACATAAGGACAGACTAGCCATGGAGAACACTAAACATGATGACAGACTAGCCATGGAGAACACTAAACATGATGACAGACTAGCCATGGAGAACACTAAACATGAGGACAGACTAGCCATGGAGAACACTAAACATAAGGACAGACTAACCATGGAGAACACTAAACATAAGGACAGACTAACCATGGAGAACACTAAACATAAGGACAGACTAGCCATGGAGAACACTAAACATAAGGACAGACTAGCCATGGAGAACACTAAACATAAGGACAGACTAGCCATGGAGAACACTAAACATAAGGACAGACTAGCCATGGAGAACACTAAACATAAGGACAGACTAACCATGGAGAACACTAAACATAAGGACAGACTAGCCATGGAGAACACTAAACATAAGGACAGACTAGCCATGGAGAACACTAAACATAATGACAGACTAGCCATGGAGAACACTAAACATAAGGACAGACTAGCCATGGAGAACACTAAACATAAGGACAGACTAACCATGGAGAACACTAAACATAAGGACAGACTAACCATGGAGAACACTAAACATAAGGACAGACTAGCCATGGAGAACACTAAACATAAGGACAGACTAGCCATGGAGAACACTAAACATAAGGACAGACTAGCCATGGAGAACACTAAACATAAGGACAGACTAACCATGGAGAACACTAAACATAAGGACAGACTAGCCATGGAGAACACTAAACATAAGGACAGACTAACCATGGAGAACACTAAACATAAGGACAGACTAACCAAGATAGCAGACCCTGACCAAGATCATCGTGTTGACTCACATCCACACCAAGGTCCAGCAGGTACTTGACCACACTGATCATTCCACTGGAGGCTGCAGAGTGGAGAGGGGTGTAGGCCTTCTTGTATTTACAGGACACCTCTGATCCATGAGAGGCCAGCAGTTTCACCACCTCAATGTGCCCTATGGTAGAGAGAGAGGGGGAGGGATAAAGAGAGAGAGAGAGAGAGAGAGAGAGAGAGAGAGAGAGAGAGAGAGAGAGAGAGAGAGAGAGAGAGAGAGAGAGAGAGAGAGAGAGAGAGAGAGAGTAAGGGGGTTAAGAGAGAAACAGAGATACAAACACAGAGAGATAGGCAGAGAGAGGGAGAGATAGATTAGTTTACAGTGGTACACAGCACCATAAGCAACACCTACATCATGTTAGTACAACTGAAAACATCTAATCAACCTACTTAGTACATGATTCTGACATAATAACACACTAGACGTGGCTCATACAGCTGAGCTGTGAGACTAACACACAGTCCATTCATTCATTCATTCATTGGTATAAAGGACATTAGTCAGAATGTAAATGATGTGGTAAACTCATCACCCATGTAAGCAGCCCAGTGGATTGCTCGGCGATCCTTCTTGTCAAAGGCATTAATGTTGGCTCCTCTGGAGAGAAGCAGCCTCACCATCTAACAGGGAGAGGAGAGAGAAACAAAACACAGGTTGAGGAAAACTAAACAGCAAAATCCGCTAAATCTGGCTTCAAAGCCTTCCCTTTAAAATTATATATTTTGTATTCACAATTAATGAAAGATAACATGTAAAGACATGGTACATTTCTCCCCTTTTAGTCCCCCTTTGACCTCCCCCTCCCCCAGAATGCCTCCAAACACATTTAAAAAGAAAGGGAAAGTAATTGAGTTACATGTCAGAAAACAAAACAAAAGTATACAACAACGTTACTTCAAGCAAAAATGTAATAGCCTAACAATTTCAGGTGATTAAGTGATTTTATAGGCCTATATAGCAGTAATCTCAAGGTGGGGCCAAGAGTACTAATCTGGAGGAAGTGTTTGGAGCTGTTCAAAATAGGATATCATCGGGTCCCAGGAGGAATAAAATGAGTTGGTTGACCCTCGAATGGTAACTTCATTTTTTCTCATTTTAGGAACAGCTTCAGATCTTTGAGCCAAAGAGAGGCTAAGGGAGGATTGATAGATTTCCAATCCAATAAAATCCTTCTGCGGGCTAACAGGGAGGCAAAGGCAATGGCATCTAGCTGTCTATTGGTCAGAGAAGGATAGTTGTTTGGTACTCCAAAAATAGCAATTTCTGCACTAGGCTGCAACTTTATATCAAATGCTTCAGAAAGGGTTTTAAATAGTGGACAACTAATCTGCCAGACGGGGACAGAACCAGAACATTTGATTAGTCCCATTATCACCGAGTACTGTGGATGATGGTACATCAAAAGACAGAGGTGGGGTCAGGTGGAACAAACAGCCTACCCCTCCCAGTGCTTGCAAACTCAGGACTAGCAAACGCTCTACTCCCAGGAGCTGACTGTACAATTGGTGTAAATGGAAGGACACCCCTCCCTCTACCCACACTAAAATCCCCAGCATAACATGTCTTATGGATTTGAGAATCTTCCATGGCTCAACAGAGCACTAAAATGTAATTTAGTGCATTCAAATACCCCAAAAAATATATGCAAAAAACAAATTCATCCAAAACATACAAATAAGCACGAATACCTGTATCTAATGAATATGCTACATTCACTTTCACTGTTTACAGTATATATTCACTTACAGTAAGCCATCAACAAATTCACATGCGCATGTCGTGCACCTCATCCACATGCACAGCTCCGGCGGTCGGCTTGAGCTGACCAGTCGGCAGGTCACGTAATTAGGACACTGCCACAACTGGAATTCTGATGGTTGGATAATTTTTATTCGACCTGCACACGAAGAGACAACACACAATATGTTAGCTCTTGGTGCAGCCACAGCTCTCGGGCACCTTGCTAGTTGAAGGTCAGGCAAAGAGAACAGGTGCTGCATGCACACATTCAGTGCCTAACAACACACTATACAATACAAGTAAAATGATATACAACATAATTCTGACAAAATAAAAGACATAACTGCACACCACGAGACAACACACAATAGGTTAGCCCTTGGTGCAGCCACAGCTCTCGGGCACCTGCGTGAGCACATAGAAACTCACTCAAACACTGACCCAAATACTCCCGAGTTACAAAAGGTACCCTAATTAGCGAGCTCGGTGAAAGTTGTTAACATACATCTTTATATTGTCCACATTGTAACAAAACCTGTAGTTGCGTAACAGCACTTTGTGTAACTTTACCACAGTTTTATATTGACAAATTACGGCGCCAAGGACAACATACCTTGCTAGCTGAAGGTCAGGCAAAAGAGAACAATAAGAGGGTACATAAATACAGATAACCCGCGATGGACCAAACCAAAATATACACAACTTTTACAATTAGGTGTATTTGCAATATAGATACATAAAAATGTTTGTACACCAAAAAATAACATTAGCTATCCAGCTGTAATTAAATAAAGAAACCGTATTGAATTATTATTATTATTATTAACTTATTAACATCCCCTCTTGACCTGGCCTACTTGAACTGTCCTTGTGTGCAATTTGGTGCATAATCTAGGGGAACAACATCACACTACTACACATATAATTCAAGTCATACCTTTATTGTCATTCATGCTCTTATTTTTAACCTAGTAGTTTTGCAAAAGTGTAACCTGCGTCAATTCTAGGAAATATTGGAATAACGTGCTTAAGAGGAGCCCTGACACGCACAACAGGATAACACAACTACCACATTTTCAATTGACAATCATTGATTTAAATGGATGTGGTCAATAGATTTGTATAGGCATATCTACTAATTTAATTTAACTTGTAAGCCAAGGTTGGATTAGTAGGGCTATGCAACATGCACCTAGATAACCGCGTCATGAAACGTCCTCATATACACATTATGACAAAATAAAGATCTTAATATTTCACGAAATAAAGAAATAGAAGAAAACAGGTTCTAGAAACTCAATTTCTCCATGGCAATAGAATGTAAACATGTAAATTGCGCCAAACATATCCAAATATCGCCTACAACTCAATTCTCAGCGCAGCATATTGGACGACTCCACAGGCATTGATCATTCGCGACTTTAAATCATTCCTGTTATCTCTAAAGCATCCCGTATATTTATAGCGCTGCATTTCGTCCCCCTCTGACCATGGATAGGGTTGGGAGCATTCCTGAGTTCACTTATGGTCCCACTAAGGTAATCTTAGGAGATATTCCTTTTGGCATACTGTAAATGCCTGTGCATAATGTACCTAATAAAGCATAATTATTTTAATTATCTTCAAAGGAATTCTGTAGAAGCAGCCTTTATTTGCAGACTCTGCAGGCCTGCTGGGAGGAAGCATATTATAATAAACAGGTAAGATTCATCCCACAAAAACAGTAACCACAGAAAAAAAGAGATAGATTTAATCCCAAAACAAGAGTTTTATTTCAAGACAGTTTAGAGAAGATGGTCATAAGAGTTTTTAATATCACTTGCAAATTGTGAGACATGAGCAGTTGTGAAATGTTGCGGGAGGCCTTTCTGAAAGCACATTATATGGTCTTTAGTGGCACGGTCTCACACCTTACCTCATCTTGCAGAAGAAGTTCATGGTCCACTATCTGCTGCTCCAGAGTCGAGGCCAGGTCTCGCCCCATGTCACCATGGAGCACATGAGCGACTGGCTGGTGTCTCAGGGCAAAAAATCCCTTAGGGAGAGGTGAGTACCACGTCAGCTCTCACCTTCACTGCCATTCTCTGTCACCAGCAGCACTCCAGGAGGTGTGGGTAAAATAAACAACAGATAAATAGGAAGCCAAGAAAGTTGAAATGCTTTGTGTTTTATTTGAAGGGTGTGGAAGGAAACCCTGGAGGAGGGGAACGAACTCGCTCGGCTGGTAAGAGAATGAGAGTTAGAGACTTAGACTATCAGTCAGTGAGCTCCTTTCTCGCCTTTCAACAACTAGTCAGTACAGCATAATATATCTGTTGTGAAATTACACTAATGGGACTTCCTGTTTCTTACGGCAGACCTGGGAAGTAAACACCTGCCTAAAAATGATTGACATGGAGCACAAGGCTGTCTGCAAGCTTCGCCGCTCTATGCACACCACCTCTCCAGCTGGCGCTGACATGTGAGTTCCATGTACTGCCCTGCATACAGCTTGCTCCATTCATCTACACATCTGGAGCTATGCAGAAAATAACTAGGGCAGTTTTCTCTGTGTGAACATTGCACATCGTTTAGCTTTCTCTGCTGCTTTTTGTTGATTTCAGCGACCCCAAGGTCCACATCATCTTGGAGAGAGCTGTGAGGAGCATTCTGGACAAGCTGTCCAATAAGCCCTGTAGCAACCTGCTCAGCCCATCCCAGGTGGTGGTGGAGCTGGTGCCCAGGATCCTCCTGGCCCTGTGGCTTCAGCCAGAGGAAGGCCATTCAGATCACCCCATCCTCCTAAGCGGGATGGCTGTGAGTATGGTGGTGGCCGTAGGGGAGAAGCTCTCCAACACGTTGAAGGCCTCTTCTCCTCACACCCCTTTCTCCCGGGCTGCTGCTTTTGACTCTGTGAGGTCGATCCTCGGGAGAATCAGCCAGTCCTTCTCCCTGGATGACCTCAAGACCCCTTTTTTATGAGCTCTGTCTGTGCCTTTGTGGCGGACGAGGTGAAAAGCTACTTCCAGCCTACTGCAGACACCCTGCGAGTTCCCCCTGTCCTAGTGGTGGCCTTCTCCGCCACACTACCAGCTGATATCCAAGCAGGTGAGTAGCACTCATAGAAAGCACTCTGACAGATGCCTTTTGTCATGACATCCTGGTGCCTTGTAGTAGTAGAGCCAATCAGGATTTTAATTGTCACCGCTAACACAGATGCAGACCAGGCTTCTTCCCACCTGGAGGTTGTGGAAATCCCCCATAACACAGAGGCAGACCCAATTTCTTCCCACCCGGAGGTTGTGGACATCACCCCTAACACAGAGAAAGACCCGGCTTCTGCCCACCTGGAGGTTGAGGGATTCACCCCTAACACAGAGTTTGACCCAGCTTCTCCCCACCTAGATGTTGTTGACATCACCCGTATCAGAGAGGAAGACCCGGCTTCTTCCCACATAGTGGTTTTGGACATCACCCCTAACACAGAGGCACACCTGGCTTCTTCCCACCTGGAGGTTGCTGACAAAACCCGTAGCACAGAGGCAGACCCGGTATCTTACCACCTGGAAGTTGAGGACATCACCCCTAACACAGAGGCACACCTGGCTTCTTCCCATCAGGAGCTTGTGGACATCACCCCAAACACAGAGGCAGACCCGGCTTCTTCCCACCTAGAGATTGCGGTCATCAACCCTAACAAAGAGGCACACCCGGCTTCTTCCCACCTGGAGGTTGTGGACATCACCCCTAACACAGAGGCAGACCCGACTTCTTCCCACCTGGAGGTTGTGGACATCACCCCTAACACAGAGGCAGACCCGGCTTCTACCCACCTGGAGGTTGTGGACATCACCCCTAACACAGAGTCAGACCCTGCTTCTTCCCACCGTATGGTTGTTGACATCAACCATAACTCAGAGGCAGACCCAGCATCTTCCCACCTGGAGGTTGTGGACATCACCCCTAACACAGAGGCAGACCCGACTTCTTTTCACCTGGAGGTTGTGGACATCACCCCTAACAAAGAGGCACACCTTGCTTCTTCCCACCTGGAGGTTGTGGACATCACCCCTAACAAAGAGGCACACCTGGCTTCTTCCCACAAGGAGGTTGTGGACATCACCCCTAACACAGAGGCTGAGACTGCTTCTACCCACCTGAAGTTTGTGGTCATCACCCCTAACACAGAGTTAGACCCGGCTTCTTCCTATCAGGAGGTTGTGGAAACTACCCCTAACACAGAGACAGACCCGGCTTCTTCCCACCTGGAGCTTGTGGACATCACCCCAAACACAGAGGCAGACCCGGCTTCTTCCCACCTAGAGATTGCGGACATCACCCCTAACACAGATGCAGACCCGGCTTCTTCCCACCTACAGGTTGTGGACATCACCCCAAACACAGAGGCAGATCCTGCTTCTTCCAGCCTGGAGCTTGTGGACCTCACCCCTAACACAGATGCATACCCTGCTTCTTCACTCTTGGAGGTTGTGGACGTCACACCTGAAGAAAAGCCTCTCTTGGTGGCCGTCTACGCCACTCTGCCATCTGACATCCAAGCAGGTGAGTAAGACTTATCGAAAGCACTCTGACAGGTGCTGTTCATCATGATAACATGTAAAGTGTTGGTCCCATGTTTCATGAGCTGAAATAAAAGATCCCATTCAACTGGCCAGTGTTTAGAACCTACGGTTTGCATTTATTTACATTCTGTCCCGCTTTTGTCCCTTTCCAGAGGATGTTGCTGTGGTCACCCTGGACGTCACCCCACACGTCACCAAGGACGTGACCCTGGATGTTCCATGCAGGGCGAGGAAAGGGGCAGTCCAGCGTTTTTTTGCAGGCTTTGGAGGGCAGTGTGCTGCTGCGCTTGCCACAAGGAAGAGGAGGAACAATATTAATTATTCATTAGACCAGAAACAGGATTGAACCATATACCATTAAATTCTTTGCATTATAGTTGCCTTCAATTCTGATTTTCTTCTGTTTAATTCTTAATTAATTTCAGAACATTTCTCTAAACTTTGTGGAGTAGGTTGTATAAATAGGTGGGAAACATCCCAATCCCAATTTTAATGCTTTTAATAATTAACTTATTACATTTTTTTTTGATGTATTATTTGACAAAAAAGTGGAGGGCGCGACAAAAAAACTTTAATCATCATAGAAAACTCTTGCTCACTATTAAAAATGCATTGTTTTATTTAAGCAAGGTTAAAAGATTAACGTTTCGGCCTAGTCTATGACAATATGCAAGTTGTGTTTGCCCAGTTAAAGGGGGACCCAGACTCACCCTGGTTCTTGAGGGTTGCAGACACTGAATAATTATAATTTAAAATAAATGGCACTTTTCAAGTCTTGACTAAAAATCTTTAATGAATATGAATTTAAATACAATTGACTTGAGGATCAGAGCAGGCAGGCTGACTGGCTTGCCCTGAAGGCCCTCTGCCTCTACCTCTGTGTGGTTAATCTCAGCCAAGAGGTTGTATGGGTTGTCTGTCTCTCTCTGGGTGTGAATCACTATCACTATGACCTCTCGCTCCGCCTGCCCGTTGGCCTGATTAGAAGGCTTCCCCTCTCATTCCTTGTTCACAGGAGCAGGGGTGATGGCATCCGGGGTAACCTCCTCCTCTCCTGTATCTAACCCATCTTTCTGGCTGTGAGTTCGACTGAGGTCACTCATTCTCTCTCCCAGGGTGTTGGATAGTTTCTCCTCCTCTGTGTCTTGTGTATTTTCTACATTGTAGAATAATAGTGAAGACATCAAAACTATTAAATAACACATATGGCATCATATAGTAACCAAAAACGTGTTATACATATCAAAATATATTTCAGATTTGAGATTCTTCAAAGTAGCCACCCTTTGCCTTGATCACAGCTTTGTACATACAGAATAATACGAAATGTTCTGAGACCAGGTTGCGCTTTCACCTCCCCCGGTAAGAGGGGAATAAGGCAACTTCAGAGTTACATTCAAGGATACTTTATTGACACACACGGATGAAATGGACATGGAAAGGTAGTGGAATGATAGTAGTCCTGTAATGGACAGATAACAGGGGTAATGAATATGCACAATATCTGATAGCACAAGTAGAGCAACAACGCTATTAACAAAGGAAAAGCTGTATTAATGGCATAATGCTACCTGCGGAGTATTACACAACACAGTAAAACACAGAGAGGCAACTTACAATAGGCAATGGTAGTAAATATAAAGAACAACAAGTAAGAATGATATACATGTTACAAACTCACTTTGTGCACGTACACTATCCCACGGTATATCTGTGCATTCAAATTGTCATCGATAAATGCAATTGTGTTCATTGTCCGTAGCTTATGCCTGCCCATACCATAACCCCACTGCCACCATGGAGCATTCACAACGTTGACATCAGCCAACAGCTCGCCCATACGCTGCTTTACAAGTGGTCTGAAGTCGTGAGGCCAGTTAGAAGTACTGCCAAATTCTCTAAAGCCGCCTTGGCTTATGGTTGAGAAATTAACATAAAAGTATCTGTTAACAGCTCTGGTGGACATTCCTGCAGTCCGTAAGCCAATTGCACGCTGCCTCAAAACTTGAAACATCTATGCATTGTGTTGTGTGACAAAACTGCACATTTTAGAGTGGCATTTTATTGTCCTCAGCACAAGGTGCACCTGTGTAATTATCATGCTGTTTAATCAGCTTCTTGATATGCCATATTTGTCAGGTGGATGGATTATCTTGGCAAAGGAGAAATGCTCGCTTACAGGGATGTAAACAAATTTGTGCACACAATTTGAGAAAAATAAGCTTTTTGTGCAAACAAAATATTTCACGCTTTTATTTCAGCTCATGAAACATGGGACCAACATTTTACATATTGCGTTAATATTTTTGTTCAGTGTAGTTATTAGGTTGGGAGAATGGGATCCTATCTGGGCTAGCTAAAGCCAACTTCATGGTTAGTAGTATGACAGAGAAAAAATAACAATACAAATTTAAACATCACAAATCTGAGGGGGCAGGTGACCCTGTGCCCCCCTTTGGGCATGACGTCTCTGCTATCAACCACATCATTCTGTCTCCGTGAATATTCAAAACAGACACATTCATTCAGGTCTGGTACTGTTCCTACCATATAGATCAGGGATGGACAATTCCTGTCCTTGGGGGGGGAGTGGTGTCACACTTTTTCCAGACACTCTAGGAGCTCAGATGCAATAATTTAATAACCTAATAACCAAAGTTTCGACAGACAAGCTGTCTTCATCAGGGTATCCTGACGTTGGTTATTAAGTTGTTAAATTATTGCATCTGAGCTCCTAGAGTGTGCGGCTCTCCTTTCTTTTTCAAGTGTTCTACTCCGATAGCCAGCACCTCGCCTAAATAGGTGTGCGTTTCTTTCGCCTCCATATTAATCTGGTACTGGTCCTACCATATAGATCAGGCATGGACAATTCCAGTCCTTGGGGGTCGGAGTGGTGTCACACTTTTCCCCATCCCTAGCAAACACAGCTGATTAAACTTATTG
>NW_025534803.1:0-149251 GCF_020615455.1 Coregonus clupeaformis
ACCATTAGCATATGAGAGGAGACACTGTTTGAGTGTAACAAACGTGGAAACAATTCCTTTTAGCCATGTCGATGGTAACAGGGTCAAAATCATGGGTTTTCGCTCAGCAGTGGAAGGGGAGGCGCTACGCAGAAAGGGCGTCGCAAGTCTGCAAGCACGCTTTGCCGAGTTCCATGAACATTGTCCAAAATCATGGTTTAGGCCAAATCCACATTATACTCAGAAATACATGAGAGGAGACACTGCTTTAGAGGTAACAAACGTGAAAATTTTTTTAGCCTTTATATGAAAAAAGGTAAAATCATGGTTTTCTGTCAGCACTGGGAAGCAGGAGGCAACAACAATAGCAAGGCTTGGTTAGATGAGTTCATGAACATTGTCCAAAATCATGTTTTAAACCAAAACTACAATGCTACTAATTCAGCATATGAGAGAGACTGTTTGAGTAACAAACGTGAAACATTTTTTTTAGCTCTTCGCATGAAAACAGGGCCCAAAATCATGGGGTTTCGCTCAGAGGGAAGCAGGAGAAAAAATTTAAGTCTGCAAGTAATTGTTCATGAACATGTCGTAATATGTTAAAAAAAAATCACTATTTCAGTATATGACAGTGAGACACTGCTTGAGTGTAATAAACGTGAAACAATTCTTTAGCATTTCAGTGATTTTGAAAACAGAGGAAAATATGGTTTTGCTCAGCAGTGGAAGTAGGAGGGGGGCTATAAAGAAATGCAAAATTTTATGAGTTGCGAACATGTCAAAATCATGTTTTTGCCAAACCACATTGCGATAGTTCAGCATATGAGAGGAGATAACTGTTTGAGTGTAACAAAGAAAATCCTTTAGCCTTTTGAGAAAACAGGTCAAAATCATGGGTTTGTCAGCAGTGGAAGTGAGGGAGGCACTTGTTAAAATAGGTGAAAGGATCATGAACATGTCAAAATCATGTTTTGATTCAAAATCACAATGCGATAGTTCAGCATATGAGAGAACGTTTGAGTGCGTAACCAAACGATGGAAAAATTTTTTTAGCTTTTTTGTACGGAAAACAGGGTCAAAATGGTCAGCAGGAGAGTGACACAGGGAAGGGTCAAGTGGGTGGCTGAGTTCCATGATGCAAAATCAGTTGAAAAAAAAAACCACAAGACCAGTGCCTAGCATATGAGAGGAGACACTGTTTGAGTGTAACAAACGGGTGAAACATTTCTTTTTTATTTAGAAGACAGGGTAAAAAATCATGGGTTTGGCGGGAGAGGAGGGTAAAGAGGCAAGGCTTTTAAGTCTGCAACGCACGCTTGTAAGCTGAGTTCCATGAATATTGTAAAAATCATGTTTAAGAGAAATAACTACATTATGAATTAGATAGCATATGACAGACTGTTTGAGGAATAACAAATAGCTTGTGATGGAAAAAGGGAGTAAAATAGGGTTTGTCAGCAGTGCGGGAGTAAGAGGCGCATAAGAAGAAGAGAGTTCATGAACATTGTCCAAAATCATGTTTAGAGCAAAATAAATGGACCAGTTCAGACATAAGTGAGATGGAGACACTTGTGAGTGTAAAAGAATAGTTTTCGGATGAAAACAGGTAAAATATGGGTTGTGATGGAAGAGAGGAGGCTAAAAGGAAGGTCAAGAAGAAGAATTGTGAGTTCATGAATATTATCCAAAATCATGTTTTAGACCAAACAATGACCAGTTAATATGAGAGAGACACTGCTTTGAGTGAACAAACGTGAAACAGTTTAGTCTTTTCGCATGAAAACAGGTCCAAAATCATGGGTTTTGTTAGTAGTGGGGAAGTAGGCAGGAACAAATAAAGGTCAAGTGGAGGCACGTTTAGGTGATCATGAAAAGTGTCAAAATCATGAGTTTTAGGCCAAAATCCACAATGCGCCCACCAGTTATG
Organism: Coregonus clupeaformis; assembly: GCF_020615455.1. Classification (NCBI taxonomy): domain Eukaryota; kingdom Metazoa; phylum Chordata; class Actinopteri; order Salmoniformes; family Salmonidae; genus Coregonus; species Coregonus clupeaformis. Next base: position 1,907 of record NW_025534803.1, read on the forward strand.
CATATGAGAGGAGACACTGCTTTGAGAGTAACAAACGTGAAACATTTCTTTTAGCCTTTTCGCACGGAAACAGGGTCCAAAATCATGGGTTTTCGTTCAGCAGTGGACAGGAGGTTAGACAATAGGCAAGTGGTCTCAAGTCTGCGAAGGAGTTTTGTGCCGAGTTCCATGAACATTGTCCAAAATCATGTTTTAGGACAAATCACATATAATTAGCAATGAGAGAATGCTTGAGGTAATAAAGGAAAAATTTTAGCTTTTGTATGAAAACAGGGTAAAAAATCATGCGGTTTGCTCAGCAGTCGGAAGTGAGCGCGGCTCTACAATAGGCAAGGGTTTTCAAGCATCTGGAAAGTAGTTTAAGGAGTAGAACAGTGTCAAAATATGTTTTAATCCATCACAATGCGAATAGATATGAGAAGAGACACTGTTTGATAAAAACGGAAACAATTTTACGTGCATGAAAACAGGGTAAAATATGGGTTGCTCAGCAAGTAAAGGTTTTAAGTGCAAGTTCGTTGAGTTCATGAACATTGTCCAAAATCATGTTTAGGGCCTAAATCACAATGCCAAATCAGCATATGGAGAGAGACTGTGAGGAACAAACGTGAAACATTAGCTTTCGATGAAAACATAAAATAAGGTTTGTAGCAGGGAATAGGAGCGCGCGTACAAAGCAGGGTCAATAAGTTAACGAGTTATGAAATTAATATGTAAGAAAATCACAATGCGACCAGTTCAGCAGAACGAGAGGAGACACTGTTTGAGTGTAATAAACGTGAAAATTTAGCATGTGCATGAAAACAGGGTGAAAATATGGTTGGAGTGGAAGGAGGGGGCGCGCAAAAGAGGAGAAGTTGGATTAGAGTTCATGAACAGTGTTAAAATCATGTAATCAAAATAAATGCAATAGAAAGAGGAGACACTGTTTGAGAGGGAACAAACGTGAAACATTTTTTTTAATGTGCATGAAAAAAGGGTCAAAATCATGGGTTCTCGCTAGCAGTGGAAGTAGGAGTGCGCAAAATAGCAAGTAAGTTGAGGAGACTAAGCTGAGTTCACTGAAATCGTCCAAAATATGTTGCAAAACATTCACAGATAGCATATGAAGGATGTTTGAGTGTAAGAAACGTGAAAAATTCTTTTAGGTTATGAAAAAGTAGAAATCATGGGTTTGTAGCAGTGGGAAGTAGGAGGTTACAATAGGAAGGGTTAAGTGGAAAAGTAAGTGATTAGAAATGTAAAATCATGTTTTTAACCAAAATATAATGAAGTAGCATATGAGAGGAGACACTGTTTGAGGTAAAAAGGAAACATATTTTTAGTTGTCGCATGAAAAAGGGTCAAAATCATGGGGTTTCGCTTCAGCAGTGGAAAGGAGGCGCGCGACAAAGAAGTTTTAAGTTGCAAAGGTTGAGCTGAGTTCATGAAACATTGTCCAAAATCATGTTTTTAGGCAAATCCATCAATACAGTTCAGCATATGAGAGGAGACACTGTTTGAGTGTAAGAAACGTGAAAATTAGTGCATGAAAAAAAAATATGGGTTTCTCAGCAGTGGAAGAGAGGAAATAGGCAAGGGTGTTTAAGTGGAAGACGTATTAGGCTGAGTTCATGAAACATGTCCAAAAATCATGTTTTTAGGCCAAATCCACAATGCGAACAGTTCAGCATAAGAGAGGAGGATGACACTGTTTGAGTGTAAAAACGTGAAAATTTTATTTTCGCATGAAAACAGAAAATATGGGTTTTTGCTCAGCAGGGGAAGAGGAGGGCGCTTCTACAATAGGCAAGTGGGTCTTCAAGTCTGAATACTTTTAAGCTGAGTTCATGAAATTGTAAAATCATGTTTTAGGCCAAAATCCACATATGCGACCAGTTGCATATGAGAGGAGAACTTATGTAAAAAAAACAATTCGGATGAAAACAGGGTAAAATAGGGTTTGCTCAGCAGTGGAAGGGAGGAGGCGCGCCTACAAAAGGGTCAAGTGCAAGGAAGCGAGTATGAACATGTCAAAATCATGTTTTAGGCAAAAATCCAAATACATAGCATATGAGAGGAGAGACTGTTGAGTGTACAGAAGTGAAAAATACTTTTAGCCTTTGCCATGAAAAACAAAATCATGGGTTTTGCTCAGCAGAGGAAAGGAGGGACAAAAAGGGTTCAAGTGAAATTGTAGGAGTCCAGAACATAAAAATTTTAAAAAATCACAATCAATAGTTCAGATATGGAGGAGACACTGTTTGAGGGAAACAAACGAAACAATTTTAGTTGTACGAAAACAGGCCAAAATATGGGTTTCGTTTCAGCAGTGGAAGTAAGAGGAGGCAAACAGGCAAGTCAAGCGCAAGTAGGTTTAGGTGAGTTCCATGAACATTTCAAAAATATGTTTAGCAAAATCAAATGAAAGTTAGATATGAGAGGAGAGACTGTTTGAGGTAACAAACATTCTTTAGCCTTTTCGCAGGAAAACAGGGTCCAAAATCATGGGTTTTCGCTCAGCAGCGGAAGGAGGAGGCGCAGGCTACAATAGGCAAGTTTCCAAGTTACTTTAAGCTGAGTTCCATGAACATGTAAAATCATGTTTTAGCAAAATCGACAATGAAGTTCAGCATATGAGAGGAGACACTGTTTGAGTGAAACAAAGTGAAAGATTTTAGGCTTTTTCGATGAAAACAGGGTAAAATATGGGTTTCGCTCAGCAGTGGAAGTAGGAGGCGGTCTACAATAGGCAAGGTTTCAAGTCTGCAAACTTTAGGAGTCCATGAACAGTCAAAATCATGTTATAAAATCAAATGCAAGTTAGATATGAAGGAGAATGTTGAGGTAACAAACGGGAAACATTTAGCTTTCGCATGAAAACAGGGTCAAAATCATGGGTTTTCGCTCAGCAGGGGAAGTAGGAGCGCGTTACAAGGTAAGGTTCAGGTCTGCAAGCACGGGGCTGATTCCAAGAACATGTCAAAATATTTGTAACAAAAAAATTACAGATCAGCATATGAGAGGAGACACTGTTTGAGTGAAAAAAAAAACATTTCTTTTAGCCTTTTCGGATGAAAACAGGGTCCAAAATCATGGGTTTTCGCTCAGCAGTGGAAGTAGGAGGCGCCTAAAAGGAAAGGAAGTCAAAAGACGTTTTAAGCTGAATTAGGAACAATGTAAAATCATAGTTACACAATGCGAATTCAGCATATAGAGAGACACTGTTTGGAGTGTAACAAACGTGAAAATTTAGTTTGAATGAAAAAGGGTCACAAAAATGGGTTTTTTAGCAGTGGGAAGGAGCGCAACACAATAGGAAGGGTTTCAAGTCTGCAAAGCACGCTTAGTGAGTTCCATGAACATTGTAAAATGTTTTAACAAATAAATGACATAGATATGAGAGAGAGAACGAGTGTAACAACGGAAACATTTTAGTTTCAGAGGAAAACAGGGTAAAATCATGGGGTTGCGTTCAGCAGTGGAAGTAGGAGCGCGTTACAATAGGCAAGGGTTTCAAGTTGCAAGAGTTAAGCGAGTTCCATGAACATTGTCCAAAAATCATGTTTTAGGCCAAATCCACATTGCGACCAGTTCAGCATATGAGAGGAGACACTGTTTGAGGAACAAACGTGAAACAATTTCTTTTTAGCCTTGTCGCATGAAAACAGGGTCAAAAATAGGGTTTCGCTCAGCAGTGGAAGTAGGAGGCGCTACAATAGGCAAGGGTCTTCAAGTCTAAGACTTAAGCTGAGGTCCATGAAACATTGTCCAAAATCATGTTTAGCAAAACTACACAATGCACCAGTTCAGCATATGAGAGGAGACACTGTTTGAGTGTAACAAAACGTGAAACATTTCTTTTAGCCTTTCGCATGAAAACAGGGTCAAAATCATGGGTTTCCGCTCAGCAGTGGAAGTAGGAGGCGCGCTAAAAGGCAAGGGTTTCAAGTCTGCAAGTACGCTTTAAGCTGAGTTCCAAGAACATTGTCCAAAATCATGTTTTAAACCAAAATCCACAATGCACCAGTTCAGCATATGAGAGGAGACACTGTTTGAGGTAACAAACGGAAAGATTTCTTTTAGCCTTTTCGCATGAAAACAGGGTCCAAAAATCATGGGTTTTCGCTCAGCAGTGGAAGTAGGAGGCGCGCTCACAATAGGCAAGGGCTCAGTCGCAAGACGTTTTAAGCTGAGTTCCATGAACATTGTCCAAAATCATGTTTTAGCCAAAATCCACAATGCGACAGTTCAGCATATGACAGGAGACACTGTTTGAGTGTAACAAACGTGAAACAATTCTTTTAGCCTGTCGCATGAAAACAGGGTCAAAATCATGGGGGTTTCGCTCAGCAGTGGAAGTAGAGAGGCGCGCCACAATAGGCAAGGGTTTCAAGTCTGCAGGTACGTTTTAAGCTGAGTTCATGAACATTGTCCAAAATCATGTTTTAGCCAAAACCACAATGCGACAGTTCAGCATATGAGAGGAGACACTGTTTGAGTGTAACAAACGTGAAACATTTCTTTTTAGCCTTTTCGCATGAAAACAGGGTCAAAATCAAGGGGTTTTCGCTCAGCAGTGGAAGTAGGAGGCGGCCGACACAGGCAAGGGTTTTCAAGTCTGCAAGTAGTTTAAGCTGAGTTCCATGAACATTGTCCAAAATCATGTTTTAACCAAAATCCACAATGCGACCAGTTCAGCATATGAGAGGAGACACTGTTTGAGTGTAACAAACGTGAAACATTTCTTTTAGCCTTTTCGCATGAAAACAGGGTCAAAATCATGGGTTTTCGGCTCAGCAGTGGAAGTAGGAGGCGCGCTCCACAATAGGCAAGGGTCTTTCAAGTCTGCAAGCACGCCTTAAGCTGAGTTCCATGAACATTGTCCAAAATCATGTTTTTAACCAAAATCACAATGCGACAGTTGCAGCATATGAGAGGAGACACTGTTTGAGGTAACAAACGTGAAACAATTCTTTTAGCCTTTTCGCATGAAAACAGGGTCCAAAATCATGGGTTTTCGCTCAGCAGTGGAAGTAGAGAGGCGGGCCACAACAGGCAAGGGTTTTCAAGTCTGCAAGGTACGTTTAAGCTGAGTTCCATGAACATTGTCCAAAATCATGTTTTAGGCCAAAACCACAATGCGACTCAGTTCAGCATATGAGAGGAGACACTGTTTGAGTGTAACAAACGGGAAACATTTCTTTTAGCCTTTTCGCATGAAAACAGGGTCCAAAATCATGGGTTTTCGCTCAGCAGTGGAAGTAGGAGGGCGCTCCACAACAGGCAAGGGTTTTCAAGTTGCAAGTACGCTTAAGCTGAGTTCCATGAACATTGTCCAAAATCATGTTTTAGGACAAACACATTAGCGACCAGTTCAGCATATGAGAGGAGACACTGTTTGAGTGTAACAAACGTGAAACATTTCTTTTAGCCTTTTCGCATGAAAACAGGGGTAAAATCATGGGTTTTCGCTCAGCAGTGGAAGTAGGAGGCGCGCTCCACAATAGGCAAGGGTTTTAAGTCTGCAAGTACGTTGTAAGTTGAGTTCCATGAACATTGTCCAAAATATGTTTTAACCAAAAACCACAATGCGACTAGTTCAGCATATGAGAGGAGACACTGTTTGAGGGTAACAAACGTGAAACAATTCTTTTAGCCATTCGCATGAAAACAGGGTCCAAAATCATGGGTTTTCGCTCAGCAGTGGAAGTAAGAGGCGCGCCTACAATAGGCAAGGGTTTTCAAGTCTGCAAGCACGCTTTAAGCTGAGTTCATGAACATTGTCCAAAATCATGTTTTATCCAAAACCACAATGCGACAGTTCAGCATATGAGAGGAGACACTGTTTGAGTGTAACAAACGTGAAACATTTCTTTTTAGCCTTTTCGCATGAAAACAGGGTAAAATCATGGGTTTTCGCTCAGCAGGGAAGTAGGAGGCGGCTTCACAATAGGCAAGGGTTTTCAAGTCTGCAAGTACGTTTTAAGCTGAGTTCCATGAACATTGTCCAAAATCATGTTTTAACCAAAACCACAATGCGACCAGTTCAGCATATGAGAGGAGACACTGTTTGAGTGTAACAAACGTGAAACATTTCTTTTAGCCTTTTCGCATGAAAACAGGGTCCAAAATCATGGGTTTTCGTTCAGCAGTGGAAGTAGGAGGCGCGCTACAATAGGCAAGGGTTTTCAAGTCTGCAAGTACGTTTTAAGCTGAGTTCCATGAACATTGTCCAAAATCATGTTTTAACCAAAATCCACAATGCGACCAGTTCAGCATATGAGAGGAGACACTGTTTGAGTGTAACAAACGTGAAACATTTCTTTTAGCCTTTTCGCATGAAAACAGGGTCCAAAATCATGGGTTTTCGTTCAGCAGTGGAAGTAGGAGGCGCCTTCTACAATAGGCAAGGGTTTTCAAGTCTGCAAGTACGTTTTAAGCTGAGTTCCATGAACATTGTCCAAAATCATGTTTTAGCCAAAATCCACAATGCGACCAGTTCAGCATATGACAGGAGACACTGTTTGAGTGTAACAAACGTGAAACAATTCTTTTAGCCTTTTCGCATGAAAACAGGGTCCAAAATCATGGGTTTTCGTTCAGCAGTGGAAGTAGGAGGCGCGCTCTACAATAGGCAAGGGGTTTTAAGTCTGCAAGTACGTTTCAAGCTGAGTTCCATGAACATTGTCCAAAATCATGTTTTAGGCCAAATCCACAATGCGACCAGTTCAGCATATGAGAGGAGACACTGTTTGAGTGTAACAAACGTGAAACATTTCTTTTAGCCTTTTCGCATGAAAACAGGGTCCAAAATCATGGGTTTTCGTTCAGCAGTGGAAGTAGGAGGCGCGCGCACAATAGGCAAGGGTTTTCAAGTCTGCAAGTACGTTTTAAGCTGAGTTCCATGAACATTGTCCAAAATCATGTTTTATCCCAAATCCACAATGCGACCAGTTCAGCATATGAGAGGAGACACTGTTTGAGTGTAACAAACGTGAAACATTTCTTTAGCTTTGTCGCATGAAAACAGGGTCCAAAATCATGGGTTTTCGTTCAGCACTGGAAGTAGGAGGCGCGCTCTACAATAGGCAAGGGTTTTCAAGTCTGCAAGTACGTTTTAAGCTGAGTTCCATGAACATTGTCCAAAATCATGTTTTAACCAAAATCCACAATGCGACCAGTTCAGCATATGAGAGGAGACACTGTTTGAGTGTAACAAACGTGAAACATTTCTTTTAGCCTTTTCGCATGAAAACAGGGTCCAAAATCATGGGTTTTCGTTCAGCAGTGGAAGTAGGAGGCGCGCTCTACAATAGGCAAGGGTTTTCAAGTCTGCAAGACGTTTTCAGCTGAGTTCCATGAACATTGTCCAAAATCATGTTTTAACCAAAATCCACAATGCGACTAGTTCAGCATATGACAGGAGACACTGTTTGAGTGTAACAAACGTGAAACAATTCTTTTAGCCATGTCGCATGAAAACAGGGTCCAAAATCATGGGTTTTCGTTCAGCAGTGGAAGTAAGAGGCGCGCTCTACAATAGGCAAGGGTTTTCAAGTCTGCAAGTACGTTTTAAGCTGAGTTCCATGAACATTGTCCAAAATCATGTTTTATCCAAAATCCACAATGCGACCAGTTCAGCATATGAGAGGAGACACTGTTTGAGTGTAACAAACGTGAAACATTTCTTTTAGCCTTTTCGCATGAAAACAGGGTCCAAAATCATGGGTTTTCGTTCAGCACTGGAAGTAGGAGGCGCGCTCTACAATAGGCAAGGGTTTTCAAGTCTGCAAGTACGTTTTAAGCTGAGTTCCATGAACATTGTCCAAAATCATGTTTTAACCAAAATCCACAATGCGACCAGTTCAGCATATGAGAGGAGACACTGTTTGAGTGTAACAAACGTGAAACAATTCTTTTAGCCATGTCGCATGAAAACAGGGTCCAAAATCATGGGTTTTCGTTCAGCAGTGGAAGTAGGAGGCGCGCTCTACAATAGGCAAGGGTTTTCAAGTCTGCAAGTACGTTTTAAGCTGAGTTCCATGAACATTGTCCAAAATCATGTTTTAGGCCAAATCCACAATGCGACCAGTTCAGCATATGACAGGAGACACTGTTTGAGTGTAACAAACGTGAAACAATTCTTTTAGCCTTGTCGCATGAAAACAGGGTCCAAAATCATGGGTTTTCGTTCAGCAGTGGAAGTAGGAGGCGCGCTCTACAATAGGCAAGGGTTTTCAAGTCTGCAAGTACGTTTTAAGCTGAGTTCCATGAACATTGTCCAAAATCATGTTTTAACCAAAATCCACAATGCGACCAGTTCAGCATATGAGAGGAGACACTGTTTGAGTGTAACAAACGTGAAACATTTCTTTTAGCCTTTTCGCATGAAAACAGGGTCCAAAATCATGGGTTTTCGTTCAGCAGTGGAAGTAGGAGGCGCGCTCTACAATAGGCAAGGGTTTTCAAGTCTGCAAGTACGTTTTAAGCTGAGTTCCATGAACATTGTCCAAAAATCATGTTTTAGGCCAAATCCACAATGCGACCAGTTCAGCATATGAGAGGAGACACTGTTTGAGTGTAACAAACGTGAAACATTTCTTTTAGCCTTTTCGCATGAAAACAGGGTCCAAAATCATGGGTTTTCGTTCAGCAGTGGAAGTAGGAGGCGCGCTCTACAATAGGCAAGGGTTTTCAAGTCTGCAAGTACGTTTTAAGCTGAGTTCCATGAACATTGTCCAAAATCATGTTTTAACCAAAATCCACAATGCGACTAGTTCAGCATATGACAGGAGACACTGTTTGAGTGTAACAAACGTGAAACAATTCTTTTAGCCATGTCGCATGAAAACAGGGTCCAAAATCATGGGTTTTCGTTCAGCAGTGGAAGTAAGAGGCGCGCTCTACAATAGGCAAGGGTTTTCAAGTCTGCAAGTACGTTTTAAGCTGAGTTCCATGAACATTGTCCAAAATCATGTTTTATCCAAAATCCACAATGCGACCAGTTCAGCATATGAGAGGAGACACTGTTTGAGTGTAACAAACGTGAAACATTTCTTTTAGCCTTTTCGCATGAAAACAGGGTCCAAAATCATGGGTTTTCGTTCAGCACTGGAAGTAGGAGGCGCGCTCTACAATAGGCAAGGGTTTTCAAGTCTGCAAGTACGTTTTAAGCTGAGTTCCATGAACATTGTCCAAAATCATGTTTTAGGCCAAATCCACAATGCGACCAGTTCAGCATATGAGAGGAGACACTATTTGAGTGTAACAAATGTGAAACATTTCTTTTAGCCTTTTCGCATGAAAACAGGGTCCAAAATCATGGGTTTTCGTTCAGCAGTGGAAGTAGGAGGCGCGCTCTACAATAGGCAAGGGTTTTCAAGTCTGCAAGTACGTTTTAAGCTGAGTTCCAGGAACATTGTCCAAAATCATGTTTTAACCAAAATCCACAATGCGACCAGTTCAGCATATGAGAGGAGACACTGTTTGAGTGTAACAAACGTGAAACATTTCTTTTAGCCTTTTCGCATGAAAACAGGGTCCAAAATCATGGGTTTTCGTTCAGCAGTGGAAGTAGGAGGCGCGCTCTACAATAGGCAAGGGTTTTCAAGTCTGCAAGTACGTTTTAAGCTGAGTTCCATGAACATTGTCCAAAATCATGTTTTAACCAAAATCCACAATGCGACCAGTTCAGCATATGAGAGGAGACACTGTTTGAGTGTAACAAACGTGAAACATTTCTTTTAGCCTTTTCGCATGAAAACAGGGTCCAAAATCATGGGTTTTCGTTCAGCAGTGGAAGTAGGAGGCGCGCTCTACAATAGGCAAGGGTTTTCAAGTCTGCAAGTACGTTTTAAGCTGAGTTCCATGAACATTGTCCAAAATCATGTTTTAGGCCAAATCCACATTGCGACCAGTTCAGCATATGACAGGAGACACTGTTTGAGTGTAACAAACGTGAAACAATTATTTTAGCCATGTCGCATGAAAACAGGGTCCAAAATCATGGGTTTTCGTTCAGCAGTGGAAGTAGGAGGCGCTCTACAATAGGCAAGGGTTTTCAAGTCTGCAAGTACGTTTTAAGCTGAGTTCCATGAACATTGTCCAAAATCATGTTTTATCCAAAATCCACAATGCGACCAGTTCAGCATATGAGAGGAGACACTGTTTGAGTGTAACAAACGTGAAACATTTCTTTTAGCCTTTTCGCATGAAAACAGGGTCCAAAATCATGGGTTTTCGTTCAGCAGTGGAAGTAGGAGGCGCGCTCTACAATAGGCAAGGGTTTTCAAGTCTGCAAGTACGTTTTAAGCTGAGTTCCATGAACATTGTCCAAAATCATGTTTTAACCAAAATCCACAATGCGACCAGTTCAGCATATGAGAGGAGACACTGTTTGAGTGTAACAAACGTGAAACATTTCTTTTAGCCTTTTCGCATGAAAACAGGGTCCAAAATCATGGGTTTTCGTTCAGCAGTGGAAGTAGGAGGCGCGCTCTACAATAGGCAAGGGTTTTCAAGTCTGCACGTACGTTTTAAGCTGAGTTCCATGAACATTGTCCAAAATCATGTTTTAACCAAAATCCACAATGCGACTAGTTCAGCATATGACAGGAGACACTGTTTGAGTGTAACAAACGTGAAACAATTCTTTTAGCCTTGTCGCATGAAAACAGGGTCCAAAATCATGGGTTTTCGTTCAGCAGTGGAAGTAGGAGGCGCGCTCTACAATAGGCAAGGGTTTTCAAGTCTGCAAGTACGTTTTAAGCTGAGTTCCATGAACATTGTCCAAAATCATGTTTTAACCAAAATCCACAATGCGACCAGTTCAGCATATGAGAGGAGACACTGTTTGAGTGTAACAAACGTGAAACATTTCTTTAGCCTTTTCGCATGAAAACAGGGTCCAAAATCATGGGTTTTCGTTCAGCACTGGAAGTAGGAGGCGCGCTCTACAATAGGCAAGGGTTTTCAAGTCTGCAAGTACGTTTTAAGCTGAGTTCCATGAACATTGTCCAAAATCATGTTTTAGGCCAAATCCACAATGCGACCAGTTCAGCATATGAGAGGAGACACTGTTTGAGTGTAACAAACGTGAAACATTTCTTTTAGCCTTTTCGCATGAAAACAGGGTCCAAAATCATGGGTTTTCGTTCAGCAGTGGAAGTAGGAGGCGCGCTCTACAATAGGCAAGGGTTTTCAAGTCTGCAAGTACGTTTTAAGCTGAGTTCCAGGAACATTGTCCAAAATCATGTTTTAGGCCAAATCCACAATGCGACCAGTTCAGCATATGAGAGGAGACACTGTTTGAGTGTAACAAACGTGAAACATTTCTTTTAGCCTTTTCGCATGAAAACAGGGTCCAAAATCATGGGTTTTCGTTCAGCAGTGGAAGTAGGAGGCGCGCTCTACAATAGGCAAGGGTTTTCAAGTCTGCAAGTACGTTTTAAGCTGAGTTCCATGAACATTGTCCAAAATCATGTTTTAACCAAAATCCACAATGCGACCAGTTCAGCATATGAGAGGAGACACTGTTTGAGTGTAACAAACGTGAAACATTTCTTTTAGCCTTTTCGCATGAAAACAGGGTCCAAAATCATGGGTTTTCGTTCAGCAGTGGAAGTAGGAGGCGCGCTCTACAATAGGCAAGGGTTTTCAAGTCTGCAAGTACGTTTTAAGCTGAGTTCCATGAACATTGTCCAAAATCATGTTTTAGGCCAAATCCACATTGCGACCAGTTCAGCATATGACAGGAGACACTGTTTGAGTGTAACAAACGTGAAACAATTCTTTTAGCCATGTCGCATGAAAACAGGGTCCAAAATCATGGGTTTTCGTTCAGCAGTGGAAGTAGGAGGCGCGCTCTACAATAGGCAAGGGTTTTCAAGTCTGCAAGTACGTTTTAAGCTGAGTTCCATGAACATTGTCCAAAATCATGTTTTAGCCAAAATCCACAATGCGACCAGTTCAGCATATGAGAGGAGACACTGTTTGAGTGTAACAAACGTGAAACATTTCTTTTAGCCTTTTCGCATGAAAACAGGGTCCAAAATCATGGGTTTTCGTTCAGCAGTGGAAGTAGGAGGCGCGCTCTACAATAGGCAAGGGTTTTCAAGTCTGCAAGTACGTTTTAAGCTGAGTTCCATGAACATTGTCCAAAATCATGTTTTAACCAAAATCCACAATGCGACCAGTTCAGCATATGAGAGGAGACACTGTTTGAGTGTAACAAACGTGAAACATTTCTTTTAGCCTTTTCGCATGAAAACAGGGTCCAAAATCATGGGTTTTCGTTCAGCAGTGGAAGTAGGAGGCGCGCTCTACAATAGGCAAGGGTTTTCAAGTCTGCACGTACGTTTTAAGCTGAGTTCCATGAACATTGTCCAAAATCATGTTTTAACCAAAATCCACAATGCGACTAGTTCAGCATATGACAGGAGACACTGTTTGAGTGTAACAAACGTGAAACAATTCTTTTAGCCTTGTCGCATGAAAACAGGGTCCAAAATCATGGGTTTTCGTTCAGCAGTGGAAGTAAGAGGCGCGCTCTACAATAGGCAAGGGTTTTCAAGTCTGCAAGTACGTTTTAAGCTGAGTTCCATGAACATTGTCCAAAATCATGTTTTATCCAAAATCCACAATGCGACCAGTTCAGCATATGAGAGGAGACACTGTTTGAGTGTAACAAACGTGAAACATTTCTTTTAGCCTTTTCGCATGAAAACAGGGTCCAAAATCATGGGTTTTCGTTCAGCAGTGGAAGTAGGAGGCGCGCTCTACAATAGGCAAGGGTTTTCAAGTCTGCAAGTACGTTTTAAGCTGAGTTCCATGAACATTGTCCAAAATCATGTTTTATCCAAAATCCACAATGCGACCAGTTCAGCATATGAGAGGAGACACTGTTTGAGTGTAACAAACGTGAAACATTTCTTTTAGCCTTTTCGCATGAAAACAGGGTCCAAAATCATGGGTTTTCGTTCAGCAGTGGAAGTAGGAGGCGCGCTCTACAATAGGCAAGGGTTTTCAAGTCTGCAAGTACGTTTTAAGCTGAGTTCCATGAACATTGTCCAAAATCATGTTTTAACCAAAATCCACAATGCGACAGTTCAGCATATGACAGGAGACACTGTTTGAGTGTAACAAACGTGAAACAATTCTTTTAGCCTTTTCGCATGAAAACAGGGTCCAAAATCATGGGTTTTCGTTCAGCAGTGGAAGTAGGCGGCGCGCTCTACAATAGGCAAGGGGTTTTCAAGTCTGCAAGTACGTTTTAAGCTGAGTTCCATGAACATTGTCCAAAATCATGTTTTATCCAAAATCCACAATGCGACCAGTTCAGCATATGAGAGGAGACACTGTTTGAGTGTAACAAACGTGAAACATTTCTTTTAGCCTTTTCGCATGAAAACAGGGTCCAAAATCATGGGTTTTCGTTCAGCAGTGGAAGTAGGAGGCGCGCTCTACAATAGGCAAGGGTTTTCAAGTCTGCAAGTACGTTTTAAGCTGAGTTCCATGAACATTGTCCAAAATCATGTTTTAGGCCAAAATCCACAATGCGACCAGTTCAGCATATGAGAGGAGACACTGTTTGAGTGTAACAAACGTGAAACATTTCTTTTAGCCTTTTCGCATGAAAACAGGGTCCAAAATCATGGGTTTTCGTTCAGCAGTGGAAGTAGGAGGCGCGCTCTACAATAGGCAAGGGTTTTCAAGTCTGCAAGTACGTTTGTAAGCTGAGTTCCATGAACATTGTCCAAAATCATGTTTTAGCCAAAATCCACAATGCGACCAGTTCAGCATATGACAGGAGACACTGTTTGAGTGTAACAAACGTGAAACAATTCTTTTAGCCTTGTCGCATGAAAACAGGGTCCAAAATCATGGGTTTTCGTTCAGCAGTGGAAGTAAGAGGCGCGCTCTACAATAGGCAAGGGTTTTCAAGTCTGCAAGTACGTTTTAAGCTGAGTTCCATGAACATTGTCCAAAATCATGTTTTATCCAAAATCCACAATGCGACCAGTTCAGCATATGAGAGGAGACACTGTTTGAGTGTAACAAACGTGAAACATTTCTTTTAGCCTTTTCGCATGAAAACAGGGTCCAAAATCATGGGTTTTCGTTCAGCAGTGGAAGTAGGAGGCGCGCTCTACAATAGGCAAGGGTTTTCAAGTCTGCAAGTACGTTTTAAGCTGAGTTCCATGAACATTGTCCAAAATCATGTTTTAACCAAAATCCACAATGCGACCAGTTCAGCATATGAGAGGAGACACTGTTTGAGTGTAACAAACGTGAAACATTCTTTTAGCCTTTTCGCATGAAAACAGGGTCCAAAATCATGGGTTTTCGTTCAGCAGTGGAAGTAGGAGGCGCGCTCTACAATAGGCAAGGGTTTTCAAGTCTGCAAGTACGTTTTAAGCTGAGTTCCATGAACATTGTCCAAAAATCATGTTTTAGGCCAAATCCACAATGCGACCAGTTCAGCATATGACAGGAGACACTGTTTGAGTGTAACAAACGTGAAACAATTCTTTTAGCCATGTCGCATGAAAACAGGGTCCAAAATCATGGGTTTTCGTTCAGCAGTGGAAGTAGGAGGCGCGCTCTACAATAGGCAAGGGTTTTCAAGTCTGCAAGTACGTTTTAAGCTGAGTTCCATGAACATTGTCCAAAATCATGTTTTAGGCCAAATCCACAATGCGACCAGTTCAGCATATGAGAGGAGACACTGTTTGAGTGTAACAAACGTGAAACATTTCTTTTAGCCTTTTCGCATGAAAACAGGGTCCAAAATCATGGGTTTTCGTTCAGCAGTGGAAGTAGGAGGCGCGCTCTACAATAGGCAAGGGTTTTCAAGTCTGCAAGTACGTTTTAAGCTGAGTTCCATGAACATTGTCCAAAATCATGTTTTAACCAAAATCCACAATGCGACCAGTTCAGCATATGAGAGGAGACACTGTTTGAGTGTAACAAACGTGAAACATTTCTTTTAGCCTTTTCGCATGAAAACAGGGTCCAAAATCATGGGTTTTCGTTCAGCAGTGGAAGTAGGAGGCGCGCTCTACAATAGGCAAGGGTTTTCAAGTCTGCAAGTACGTTTTAAGCTGAGTTCCATGAACATTGTCCAAAATCATGTTTTAGGCCAAAATCCACAATGCGACCAGTTCAGCATATGAGAGGAGACACTGTTTGAGTGTAACAAACGTGAAACATTTCTTTTAGCCTTTTCGCATGAAAACAGGGTCCAAAATCATGGGTTTTCGTTCAGCAGTGGAAGTAGGAGGCGCGCTCTACAATAGGCAAGGGTTTTCAAGTCTGCAAGTACGTTTTAAGCTGAGTTCCATGAACATTGTCCAAAATCATGTTTTAGGCCAAATCCACATTGCGACCAGTTCAGCATATGAGAGGAGACACTGTTTGAGTGTAACAAACGTGAAACATTTCTTTTAGCCTTTTCGCATGAAAACAGGGTCCAAAATCATGGGTTTTCGTTCAGCAGTGGAAGTAGGAGGCGCGCTCTACAATAGGCAAGGGTTTTCAAGTCTGCAAGTACGTTTTAAGCTGAGTTCCAGAACATTGTCCAAAATCATGTTTTAACCAAAATCCACAATGCGACCAGTTCAGCATATGAGAGGAGACACTGTTTGAGTGTAACAAACGTGAAACATTTCTTTTAGCCTTTTCGCATGAAAACAGGGTCCAAAATCATGGGTTTTCGTTCAGCAGTGGAAGTAGGAGGCGCGCTCTACAATAGGCAAGGGTTTTCAAGTCTGCAAGTACGTTTTAAGCTGAGTTCCATGAACATTGTCCAAAATCATGTTTTAACCAAAATCCACAATGCGACCAGTTCAGCATATGAGAGGAGACACTGTTTGAGTGTAACAAACGTGAAACATTTCTTTTAGCCTTTTCGCATGAAAACAGGGTCCAAAATCATGGGTTTTCGTTCAGCAGTGGAAGTAGGAGGCGCGCTCTACAATAGGCAAGGGTTTTCAAGTCTGCAAGTACGTTTTAAGCTGAGTTCCATGAACATTGTCCAAAATCATGTTTTAACCAAAATCCACAATGCGACCAGTTCAGCATATGACAGGAGACACTGTTTGAGTGTAACAAACGTGAAACAATTCTTTTAGCCATGTCGCATGAAAACAGGGTCCAAAATCATGGGTTTTCGTTCAGCAGTGGAAGTAGGAGGCGCGCTCTACAATAGGCAAGGGTTTTCAAGTCTGCAAGTACGTTTTAAGCTGAGTTCCATGAACATTGTCCAAAATCATGTTTTATCCAAAATCCACAATGCGACCAGTTCAGCATATGAGAGGAGACACTGTTTGAGTGTAACAAACGTGAAACATTTCTTTTAGCCTTTTCGCATGAAAACAGGGTCCAAAATCATGGGTTTTCGTTCAGCACTGGAAGTAGGAGGCGCGCTCTACAATAGGCAAGGGTTTTCAAGTCTGCAAGTACGTTTTAAGCTGAGTTCCATGAACATTGTCCAAAATCATGTTTTATCCAAAATCCACAATGCGACCAGTTCAGCATATGAGAGGAGACACTGTTTGAGTGTAACAAACGTGAAACATTTCTTTTAGCCTTTTTCGCATGAAAACAGGGTCCAAAATCATGGGTTTTCGTTCAGCAGTGGAAGTAGGAGGCGCGCTCTACAATAGGCAAGGGTTTTCAAGTCTGCAAGTACGTTTTAAGCTGAGTTCCATGAACATTGTCCAAAATCATGTTTTAACCAAAATCCACAATGCGACTAGTTCAGCATATGACAGGAGACACTGTTTGAGTGTAACAAACGTGAAACAATTCTTTTAGCCTTTTCGCATGAAAACAGGGTCCAAAATCATGGGTTTTCGTTCAGCAGTGGAAGTAGGCGGCGCGCTCTACAATAGGCAAGGGTTTTCAAGTCTGCAAGTACGTTTTAAGCTGAGTTCCATGAACATTGTCCAAAATCATGTTTTAGGCCAAATCCACAATGCGACCAGTTCAGCATATGAGAGGAGACACTGTTTGAGTGTAACAAACGTGAAACATTTCTTTTAGCCTTTTCGCATGAAAACAGGGTCCAAAATCATGGGTTTTCGTTCAGCAGTGGAAGTAGGAGGCGCGCTCTACAATAGGCAAGGGTTTTCAAGTCTGCAAGTACGTTTTAAGCTGAGTTCCATGAACATTGTCCAAAATCATGTTTTAGGCCAAATCCACATTGCGAGTAGTTCAGCATATGACAGGAGACACTGTTTGAGTGTAACAAACGTGAAACATTTCTTTTAGCCTTTTTGCATGAAAACAGGGTCCAAAATCATGGGTTTTCGTTCAGCAGTGGAAGTAAGAGGAGCGCTCTACAATAGGCAAGGGTTTTCAAGTCTGCAAGTACGTTTTAAGCTGAGTTCCATGAACATTGTCCAAAATCATGTTTTATCCAAAATCCACAATGCGACCAGTTCAGCATATGAGAGGAGACTGTCGTATATGATGAATGGTGGCAATTATTGCTGTCAACAAAGGAGTCTGCTCATGCTGAACATTGATTAAGGTTTATTCAGATCACAAGCTTCAGCAGGGTGACAGACTCGCGAGGTCCGGAGAGCAGTGTCCCCCAATTCTAATGGCTGCTCTGGGGTTTATCGTCTAAACCCCTTATTTATAGACAATGCAAAAATAGGGGTTACTCCTCTTCTGGCCAATCACCAGTCTCCCTCGGGCGTCACCCTCCAAGCGGCACATTTCAAAAACATCATAAAACATCCCCCTCTGGCTGAACAACCAACATTCTTTCAGTTCCATCTAAAAACCTTTAACACAATCATATTGTCAGATACACTACATTCCCCCCTTTCGAGACAACCTAAACGTCTCGAAACCAAACAGAATAAGATTATGACAAGTAACAATTTATCTCATTGAGTATCTTTAACATTAAACCAAAACATTCTTCTCTAGAGCGTAAATTCCTTTTTATGCTGGGAATAACTGTTTATGAAGTGTGAATACATTACTATGACATAAAACAAACTGTTTATGAAGTGTGAATACATTACTATGACATATGAAGGAATCTCTATGGAGTGTAAGAGCGAAAAACTGTCTAGCAGCCATCCATCCATATCAATCAAGACAGTAAAATTCTCTCACGGTCCCTCTGCCCCAGGCAACCACCGTCGGTACTCCAGATAACCTCATAACCCATGTAAATGCATTTTGAAAGTATGATGCAACTAAACACACATGTAAGGCCCTGCAAACAAAATCCTATCCATAAACATCCATTGTACGGCTGGTCAACCCATAGGACCGTACAATGAAACTCTCCCTTCCTAGCCTCTCTGTCCCTAAACATTCACCGAAATAAACAAAAACATCTAAGATCCTTACATGTAGTCAATAACATCAAACATCATTCTACCAAAATCAATACCTAAGAATATGACACAATTATGTATTACACATCAAATATGTCTATATTTCATTGCAGACACTGGAATGTAGTCCACTACACTTCATCTCGCCTCCGTAGTCTCCCTCGTCTCCAATGCACTTGTTGATGATGGAATCGACCTTTCCACACCCTCCTTGTTTCATCTCCTCCAGTCATATTGTCCCTTCATATTGTCGTTTCGATATTTCAATCTCCACATGTTCTCCCAAATGCTTCTGGAAAGAAAATAAAACGACCAAACAGTATCTTTTGCAAAACAAACATTTTCAAATTAAACCTCAACATCAATTTAAGAATATAAAAATGACATATAAATGATGTATGAATCACATTAACCTATCCCCCCTTGATTCATAAAATCATTCTAAAATCACACAAAAAAAATATGTTGAAAAAAAAAAATAAAATGATCAAATAATCAAAAAGGATATTTATCCATTCAGTAGTCCATCTAGACCCCTCGTCCTCTCCAGATCCGGAACAGTCAACACCGGCATCATCTCCGCAACCTATTTCAATATCATAGCTTCCTCAAAAGTCAGTAACATATTACACAGTGCTATCAAAGCTGTAATTAACCCATCACTGCCCCTACTGGCCTAATTGATCTTGCAACCAAGTCTTCCCAAATGCATCCCTTATAATGCATCTATAACCCCAATATTATCTGAACTATCTGGACTCAAAGTCTAACTAATATTTATCAATATGATCTTCCCAAATGTTACACCATACCATGAATAAAGTCCCCCTTCTCCCTTAGACTTATCCTTCAATGATAGGCTTGAAGACTATGACATGTCGCCTTGTCACCCTTTTAACCCTAGATTTGAAGCTGTGTCCATTGCTATCCCTCTTATAATAGTAAAACCTCATATGGAAGCTTCAACGTTGACATGTAACCAAATCCTGTCCATCCCTAATATAAGTATATATATGCTTTATCACCCCCCAAACCCCTAAATATCTCTAAAATTCCCCATAGTCACATTGTCAGTCAAAAGCTAATCGTTTAACCATCAAAGTCCTACTCTTCTTACTACCTGGTATATTAAAAATTACATTATATTTGTCATCTCTAACCTTATGTTCATGCTAATCCAAAGTTATCATATAACATCCCAATCTGATATTCCCATAAACATACCCTTATATCCTATATTTTATAAAACAACTTTTAGCCCTCAATGTTTCACCTGAATACTTCAGGGGTTCCGTTGTTACCTGCCTTTCCTTTCCCATTTAACAATTCCCATATTAATTCACTTAACCCAATTACAATTAAACCTAGGCTTAAATCACTGTTCTGACAACGACATTATTCTATCTGTCAATGACTGTTGCTGATACCACAGCCATGACAAATCATAAGACTGACCCACACCTGATAGAGGCGCGCGACCGTCTAACATGTCTGGTGATGGAATCCTCAACAGACATGGACCTTCAAGATTCCTCACTGATCTTACAGAATGAGTTAATCTATCTCTAATTTCCACAACAGAAGAACGAGCGGTACTGATCAGATACCTCTCCCTGTCTGTCATCAAAATCAAAGACCTCATCCTGTCCTCTCATGATGAATCTATATTCTCTCTACTACTCTCTGTTCTCCTATTTTAACCCTATTCGTACTATCATTGACAGCACTCTCCATCCGTAACATAAACCCCTGAGTCCTTCTTGCTAACCCCCTTAATTTCAGAAAAGTTGTTGTCGATGTCATACTCCCTACCTACATCGTATCACTAATCCCTTCCAAAGTTACCATTAAAGTAGTTGACTTAATTGCTGTATCAACCCTAATTACTTCTAATGCAAAAGTTCCCATTATCCTCTGTGTATTATCTACTGTTGGAGTGACTGTAATCTACTCTTCCTGACCTCCTTTGGTGACTGTGGAGGCTACAAACCTTAACTCTTCCATTATAAGCGTTACTTTATGAATTACATAGCCCTTTAACCAATAATTCTTAACCGGAACAAATTCTAATGCTTGCACTAGATAAGTACACATATTCTCCCTGACCTTTCTCTGTAACATTACGCAACATAAGTGAACAGTCACTCCTAACCCTCTTCTAAACTATACCTCCTTTTACTCCTGGTCCTGATAACAATACTTATTCTCCATAATTATCTCTCCATATGGGAGAAACGTCCCCATCCTAAACCCTAATAAGTATTTTTCCCCCTAAAATTGGTGCTGTATTGGTTCCCTTATAATCAAATGCGATATATTTATGACTTTAATACCTATCAATGTTGAAAGAGTTAACTTGCTTCTCACTGTTGTTATAATAGACTGAAGTGTGAATGTCCTTAGTTACTCCTAGTTTTTTCCCCCAATATAAGACTTTGTCTTTGCTTGTCCTTCCATCTATCACCACTAGTGTCACTTTTTCCCCAAATCTCAGTCCTTTCTCTAAATCTCTGACTTTCAAACTTTTGATTACCCAAATACACCTATAATTACCTTGATCTTCCTGCTGGAAACTGTAACTATAGATACTCTATCACCCTCAATCTTCTCTTATCATTCAGCAACACATACTTTCTCAATGCATCTGCTCCTAACCGATTTAAACTCCTACCATATCTTCCCACTAAACTTTAAAATGTCCTTCCTCACTGTTCTCTCTCTGTCTTACTACTAACTTTGAAACTTAGCTTACTGTCTCAGAGTTCTTTCAACCCTAATCTACTCCTAACTTCTTTTAATCTAATCTTTTCTCTCATAACATTTACAACTTTTCCCCTGATTTTCACAAAATCCCTTACCACCAAATTTGTAGAATATGTGATTGGGAAAGTTCCCCACCTGCTTCTGACTCATTACACACAGACTTGGCAAAACGACTAAACACCTTTTAGCCTAGCCTGAAATCCCTTAGTGTAAGAATGTCACCCAGAATAAACAGTCACCCCCTTTTAACTTTATTTTCCCAGACAGATCGTCTAATAGAACAGTCGTCTAGTGTACATCTTATTGTACAATTCAATTTAAACAATGCATCTCTTCCCAACACTGCCATAACAGTATCTTCTAATATTAGTACCTTAAGAGTAAGTAACTGTTTTACTACCTCAAATCACTATCCTAATTAGTTATCAATTAGTGAGATGTTTAACCTCTTTAGGCCTAAACCCAAATAAGTTTTTCCCCTATTCACTATCACTTCTAATGGCCGGTTGTTTCAACTGTTAGCTATTTTCTCTTCTCCTCTAATCGATGCTCTCAGCGGTAATGCACACCCCTCTTCCTAGGCGATCTCCTAGACACTAACAGGTGCCATCTGTCTATTAAAGTAAATCCTGTGTCTGTCCAGAAACTGGCGTTCGATATGGAAGCAACTGGTACCCCCTTGGCTGGTACAATTGCATTATGATATTGTTCAGTTGAAGCTGTAACAGTGATTGTTGATTTGGTTCACTCTGATTCTTCATCACACAAGTTTCTCTTCTCCACCAGTTGTATGATTGTATTCTGAGAGTTTTCTTCGTCCTGTTCTTCTCGTTGTTGACATATCAGTATTCTTCAAAAGCTTATCTTCTAAGTTCTGTCCTCGAAATATCGTCTTCCATCATCTTCTTACTTTGGGCTCTTCTTGACCTCAATGTATCTTCTTCTCCTCCAATTCTTGGGAAAAGTTTTCTCCTTGTCGATCCAGTCGGTGTTAGCTTCTTACTCTCCCAAAGTCGCTTTCTCCAGGCCTGATAAGCAATCGGCCTATATCTCCATTTCTTCTTTGCTCTTGTAAAACCCTCTTTCTTAAAGCACCTTTAAATCCAAAGCATCAAGTCTTCCAGAACTATCCTTCTTTCGTTTCTCTCTTGCCAACTTCCTTCTGATCACAGAGTCACATCCACCCATGAACCTCTTCAATCACTCTCATCTTCATCATCCTCATCTTCTTTAAGTTCCCAGACATCTTGGTTTTCCTTCCTTCTGGAGTTTTGGATTCATCTTCATCGTCGTTTCTGCTTGTATTCGTCTTCATCTCTGATGCCATAATCACCCTCCTAGATGATCACTGAAAGCTTCCTTCTCATAAGGTGGGTGTCTTTTTGCTGAATCCGTATGTGAGAAAGGTGTACTAACTTCTGCCATTAGTTTACCTACTTTCTAACACATCAATCCTTTCATATTCCTTTATTGTGAACTATGTTATTTTAGACTGTATAGCCTAAGGCTTCCCCCTTAAATTATTAATATAACCCTAACAACCCCCCAAAAAATAAAATAAAATAAAATATGAATATTAAAAAATTCAATTAAATGCCTTATTCAAAAACCCTTTAATTAAAAATAAAAACCAATTAAAACTCAATCAAAAATTATGAATAATTTAAAACCAATTTTTTATTCCTATATCACCAATTTATCAAAGTGATGGCTATCTAACCACAACCCATCAAATGCAAGTAAGTTAGTTAACTTCACTAAGAATCCCAAAAACAAAGCCTTCTAACAACCCTTTAATTAAGTAAATCATTGTTTAATATCAGCTCTAATTATCTTAAATTTACAGAAGAATGTCAGTACCTTGCTTCCCAACTCAATCTGCAATCAAACCCCAGTGATGCACAGAGCCTCAAAATGCCATTTTTAATGAAATAGTATTTGCCAAGCCTATGTGAAATTGTCATAACATCACATATCTTGTTAGGATGATTTTGTGTACTAGCCTGATCTGATCCTCTCGTCTGCCTCGTCACACCTTGTCACGTGACGCACACGTCAGCCCCCTCCTCTCTCCTGTCGTTCGTATCGCATGCTCCTCTCATATTACAGGAAAAAAACAGAGACACAGAATAAGATCTTAGCAGTTAATGCAATCACTGAGTATTTCAACCATTCAATATTCGTTCGTTCTACATTATTCACTCTAAGACTAAAATCAGAACTAAATAGATCGCTCAAAAATTATTTTAACAAAACATTTTATTTTAATCCGTCATTTAATTTAATGCATTATTCTTCGCCAACATATATTTAATTTATAATTCAATAGGACACACCACAAGTTTCATCTTTAACCAATGCGTTTAAACTAGAATCATCGTGCTAAAATCTCTCTGTCTGTGTGTTTCTCCGTCTCTGCAGGGTAACGCCAGATGGGACCTATGACCCTAACCCACCATTTTGTTTTGTAGGCTGAGCACAACCTCATGTCGTAGATTTAGCGCCGTAAAACCAACACGTGTCCTAATCTCGTGTCATAAACTCCCCCTTTCTGTAGTGTAGTGTCGCAAAATAGCGCATGCGCACAACCATTCAAAAACCGTTCTCACCGGAAGGAAGATTTTCGATTCTCTCCCCAAACAGACAGAATAACCGCCCAGCTGTAACTCTCGCTTTTCCCCTCCTAGTCAAACAACATTTAACAGCGCTCACAAAACATATAACCTGACTTAAAGACAGAGACAAATTTAAGAGACTTTAATCCATCGCAATGGAATCTCTAAGGATATCGTTAGCATGTAGCACACAACACAATTAGCATGTAGCCTTAGCGATTTAGCTTAGCCTAAGGTACACTGGGACACAAATCAAAATTAGCGACATGTAGCATTAGCATCCACCTCAGCCACCATGTAGAATGTAGCATGATTCACACTTTAGCCTTACAAAAATTAGCCTTAGCAACGATGTACCACGTGGCCTGGAAACAATCAAACATTAGCCCTAGCCTCCAGCTAACTGCGGCCTACTAGCTATACAAATGAACACCCCCGCACCGTGGCCAAATCATCATCATCGCAATTATCTCCGTCTAACTTTTTGTTGCCGTAAGTTCTGGATAATCATAGAGAGGTTACCCCATACATTATAGTTCGTCAACCATACGATGAGTATATAACATGCATATAATTCGTCCAGCTTAATAATTCCCAGAATCAACCTTACACCACTAACCGTTGCAAGGATTTTATGGCCCATTCCTAAAGAATCGCCTCGGTCCGAGGTCTTTTCCGTATTCACGGTGCCCTAACTATGCAGACGTCTTCCAACATTTATTCTCTACCAATCCATTGTCACCCGTTACCAATGGAATATACACTTTCAATACTTAAATCCTACCGTTTAATGCTCTACATTCCAATTAACTGCCGTTTCCGATGGAATAAATTTTAGCAGACTCCAGTCGACCAGCAATAACACCACCGAGGCCAGGTCATATGGAACATCTCCTCAGTGTACACAAGTCCTATCCAATCTAACCAACTCCGAAGCGGTAAGAACACTCACCCTTTTTCCGGCCATGCTTCATAGAGAGTTAGCCTGTCGGTTGACTGAAACACAGAAGAGACGCAAACCCAGCCCCACGTTGGGCGCCATTATGTCGTATATGATGAATGGTGGTAATTATTGCTGTCAACACAGAATCCGTTATGCTGCATCGTGGGAGAGGCTTTTATTAAAATCACGAGTTTACAGCATAGGTACAGACCCGCGATGTCCGGAGAGCGTGGCTCCCCAGATTGCTATGGCTGTTCTGCCGTCTCATCGTTAACCCTATTTATAAACAATGCAAAAAGAGGGGTGACTCCCTCTTCTGGCCAATCACCAGTCTCCCCTGGGGCATCACCCTCCAAACGCTACATTTGAACTAAGATCATAAAACAACATTCTTTGTTCCTCCAAAACATTTAACAAAGGCATAATCTTCAGATACTATAAAAACATTAAAAAAATAACAAAATAACAAAAGCAAGGTAAAAAGAAAAGGACAGAGAAACAGATCCAGATTCCTATTGCCTTTACGAGTCGTCTTTGACCATATCCAGTTAATCACATATAGCGGTTGGTCTTTCAGTACATTTCATGAAAAATGTTTTTTTGTGTGTTTTTTTTATCATTTCCTTGACAGTCGGCCATTCGAGTACATTATGTAATTCTATGGAGAACATCTCATAACCACATTGCAGAACCTTTCTTGCTGCCTTATTTTGTGCTATTTGCAGTATCTTTAGATCACCAACACCTGCATTACTCCAGACAACAGTAGTTCATTTGACTATGGATGAGAGCTTGTGAGATTTGTTTTAGAATTTTCTCTACCTATCCCATAGGTATAAACACTGGTATTGGCTCTACCTTTCCCTCTGATAGGCTTTGTTTGCCATAATACACCTAATGTATATGTACACCTATCCAATCCTTTCAACATGTAGGAGTGCTTAGTGTCGATTTAGGATTCAACATTTAAACTGTGCAACACTCCCCAAATTTGCGAAAAGTAAACATTTTGTGTTTATAATGTTTTGTACGGTATGCCTTGACAAAAAACAAACAGAGTAAACATTTATTTTTTTATTCTTTGTTTTTCATTGCATGCAAAAATACAGTATCTCCCTTCTCACTCTTTCTTACCCAGTCTACTCATCCATCTTCAAGCTTTCATCCCTTCCCTGCTCTTCTATCACCCTCTCAGTTCCACCTCCAGCTGGCTCCCTCTTTTTCCTCTTCTCCAGTCTCTTCCGCTCCTCTTTCCTCCTCTTTTCGCTCTTCTTCTCCTCCTCCTTTTTTTGAATCTTTCGCTCCATCTCCAGGAGCTCAGCTTGAGCTTTCTCTCTCTTTTTCAGCTCCTCAGACCACTTCTTCTCTTTCTTAATCCTGTCTTTCATCATGGCATTGTGTATCTTAATCAGCCCCTCTAACCTCTTTTTCTCTGCCTTTTCCTTCTCTTTTCTTTCCTTCTCTCTCTTTTTCTATTCTAACTTGTCCCTCTTTTTCTCAGCCTTCATGGCTTTCTTATGCTCTTTCTCTCTCGCCTTCATCTCCTTTCTCTGTTTCTCATCATCTTTCAACTTCTTATTCAGTTTCTTATTTTTCTCTTTTTCCTCCATCTTTAAAAACGTGACTTTCTGCTTGAGGTTCATGGCCAGAAAGCCCACTCTTCCCAGGATGGTCTCTGCTCTCTCTGATGAAACCGTCCCATTGGAGCTCTTGGAATGGGCACGGTCCGCCTCACGCTTCAAACCCTCCCTCGGGCTCACCTCCTCCTTGACGCTCCTCTCTTCACTCTCAATGTCAATGCCTGTCCAATAATGCTAACAGGAAGACATTGACTCTAGATGTAAGATTGTTCCAATGTGGCACATTCAATACCTATTTGAGTGATCAACATACATTGATGGCCTCATGGGGCACACAATTTGGAGGACAGTAATTGAGGTAACTTGTTTATTTGTATCCCAAACTGATTTTATAATAGCCATAGATGTTCTTCCTGGGTCCACACCAAACGTAATACAAATGTTAACCCTAGTAAGGGATGATGTTTTATACTATGAGCATAGAGTAGCAGGGTTGGGGTCAATTCCATTTCAATTCCAGTCAATTCAGGAAGTACTTAATTCAATGCTTTGAATTGAAATGGAACAGACCCCCAACCCTGTAGAGTAGTAGTGTAAAATAGGACACCTACCTGTGCCTCTTCCCGCGTCCAGGGCCTGGGTTCCTCATCCTCTGACCTGCATATGGAGTCTCTAACTCTAACAGGCGTCTTAGTGGCCATGCAGAGCAGAGGTGTTGCCAGAGTTAAGTTAGCATCTGGGACCAGCTGGTGAGCATGAGGGCAGCGATCCACCTCTTCACTAGTGCCCTTCCCTTTCTGCTCTGGCTGTTTGTGGTCCTTGTCATGGATGCATGCCAGGCTTGGAGGAAGTGCTAGGACAGGGCTTTTATCACTCATCAGTTCCTCTCTCTTGACAGTGGATGCAACTGCACTTGCCTCTGTGTTACCTGAGCACTCTGTGGTGTCCTCAACTGGCTCCTCTGGCTGCTTGTGGTCATTGTTGTTGTGAATGCATTGAATACCTGGAGGACATTTATCATCCCAGGTGTAAATGGCAACAGTTGCCTCTGTGTCGACTGAGCACTTTGTAGGGCACTCAACTGTCTTCCATAGCTGTTTGTGGTCATTGTTGTGGGTGCAGGTCAGGATTAGAGGCAGTGTTGCAGGTGCAGGAGGACTTTTATCAGCCAAAAACTCCTCTGTGTGGACAGTGGACACGGAAACGGCTGCTTCCCTGGCAACTGGACACTTGTTGGTGTCCTCTACTGCCTCCCCTGGCAGATTGTGGACAGTGGATACGGAAACGGCCGCTTCCCTTGACACTTGACTCTTGGTGGTGTCCTCTTCTGCCTCCTCTGGCTGCTTGTGGTCATTGTCTAGAATGTGTGGCAACTTTGAAGGCAGCATTGGAGCCGGGCTTTTATCACCAAACAGGTCCTCTCCCTGGACAATGGATGTGCCTGCAGTGATCGCTGTGGTAACGGAGGACTCGGTGGCATCCTCTTTTGTCTCCTTGGTCAGTTTGTGGTCAGAGTCTCGGATACATGGCGAGCTTGGTGGCAGTGCTGCAGGGTCAGGAGGGCTTTGATCAGCTGCCATGTCCTCTTTGAGGTGAGTGGACACATCATTGTTTGTTTCACTGATAACTGGATACTTGTTGGTGCCCTCTACTGCCTCCCCTGGCAGTTTGTAGTCAACTTCAAAGACAAGTGGCAGACTTGGAGGCAGCATTGGGACAGGGCATTTAGCTGCTGATCTGTACACTCCAAAATCAACAGTAGCTGTGCCTGCAGTGGTCTCTGTAGCAACTGAGACCTCATAGGTATCCTCTACTGTCTGCTCTGGTGGCATGAAGTCATCGTCAAAGACTGTTGGCAGGCATGGAGGCAGCACTGAAGGAAGACTTCTAGCTGCCCATCGATTCACTCCCTTGACAGTGGCTGTGGTAGCAGTGGCCTCTTGTGGCAACTGGGCACTCTGTGGCTGAAACAGCAGGCTGGGAGGTTTCGAGGAAATTGAATGAATTGCCAATGAACCGCTGAGCCAGTGGTAGGAGGGAGTAAGGATAGAATCTGTCCTCTTCCTTGACATTAGATATTGCCACATGAGCAACTGAGACCTCAGTGGTGCCCTCTACTGTCTGATGTGGCTGCATGGAGTCTTCGTGAAAGAAGTCTGGCAGGTATCGATGCAGCATTGAGGAAAGATGTGTATCTGTCCATAGGTCCTCTCGTTTACCTGTAGATACATCTGCAGTGGCCTCAGTGGCAACTGGGCATTCAGCAGACTGGCAGGTTTCAGGGTCAAATTATGAAAATACAATGAACCGCTGTGCATCCTGAGCACGTGTGGTCAATGGAGAGGGGGGATGCAACATGGTTGGTATAGGCCTCTGATTGGTGAAAGCCAGTGGTGGGAGGGAGTCAATACAGGGAGCCATAAACTCAGTGAGAGGACAGTTGCTCACATCTCTCACATTCTGCGTGAGAAAAGAAAAAGACATGATGAAAGTGATCACATTCAGTACATACATACAGTGGGGGAAAAAAGTATTTAGTCAGCCACCAATTGTGCAAGTTCTCAACCTTAAAAAGATGAGAGAGGCCTGTAATTTTCATCATAGGTACAAGTCAACTATGACAGACAAAATGAGAAAAAAAATCCAGAAAATCACATTGTAGGATTTTTTATGAATTTATTTGCAAATATTGGTGGAAAATAAGTATTTGGTCAATAACAAAAGTTTCTCAATACTTTGTTATATACCCTTTGTTGGCACTAACACAGGTCAAACGTTTTGTGAAAGTCTTCACAAGGTTTTCACACACTGTTGCTGGTATTTTGGCCCATTCCTCCATGCAGATCTCCTCTAGAGCAGTGATGTTTTGGGGCTGTCGCTGGGCAACAAAGACTTTCAACTCCCTCCAAAGATTTTCTCTGGGGTTGAGATCTGGAGACTGGCTAGGCCACTCCAGGACCTTGAATTGCTTCTTACGAAGCCACTCCTTCGTTGCCCGGGCGGTGTGTTTGGGATCATTGTCATGCTGAAAGACCCAGCCACGTTTCATCTTCAATGCCCTTGCTGATGGAAGGAGGTTTTCACTCAAAATCTCATGATACATGGCCCCATTCATTCTTTCCTTTACACGGATCAGTCGTCCTGGTCCCTTTGCAGAAAAACAGCCCCAAAGCATGATGTTTCCACCCCCATGCTTCACAGTAGGTATGGTGTTCTTTGGATGCAACTCAGCATTCTTTGTCCTCCAAACACAACAAGTTGAGTTTTTACCAAAAAGTTCTATTTTGGTTTCATCTGACCATATGACATTCTCCTAATCCTCTTCTGGATCATCCAAATGCACTCTAGCAAACTTCAGACGGGCCTGGACATGTACTGGCTTAAGCAGGGGGACCGTCTTGCACTGCAGGATTTGAGTCCCTGGCGGCGTAGTGTGTTACTGATGGTAGGCTTTGTTACTTTGGTCCCAGCTCTCTGCAGGTCATTCACTAGGTCCCCCCGTGTGGTTCTGGGATTTTTGCTCACCGTTCTTGTGATCATTTTGACCCCACGGGGTGAGATCTTGCGTGGAGCCCCAGATCGAGGGAGATTATCAGTGGTCTTGTATGTCTTCCATTTCCTAATAATTGCTCCCACAGTTGATTTCTTCAAACCAAGCTGCTTACCTATTGCAGATTCAGTCTTCCCAGCCTGGTGCAGGTCTACAATTTTGTTTCTGGTGTCCTTTGACAGCTCTTTGGTCTTGGCCATAGTGAAGTTTGGAGTGTGACTGTTTGAGGTTGTGGACAGGTGTCTTTATACTGATAACAAGTTCAAACAGGTGCCATTAATACAGGTAACGAGTGGAGGACAGAGGAGCCTCTTAAAGAAGAAGTTACAGGTCTGTGAGAGCCAGAAATCTTGCTTGTTTGTAGGTGACCAAATACTTATTTTCCACCATAATTTGCAAATAAATTCATTAAAAATCCTACAATGTGATTTTCTGGATTTTTTTTCCTCAATTTGTCTGTCATAGTTGACGTGTACCTATGATGAAAATTACAGGCCTCTCTCATCTTTTTAAGTGGGAGAACTTGCAAAATTGGTGACTGACTAAATACTTTTTTCCCCCACTGTACATACTGTATGAGTCAGCACTATTTACTTATACATTACATATATATATATATATATATATATATATATATATATATATATATATATATATATATATATATATATATATATATATCTAGTGTCCTCTCAGATGCTCTGCACCAGTCTGTCCCAACCCTGGGTCCCCTAGCCAATGGGCCAGCTAAGTGTAAAAATACATGCCCCACAGCCCAGCATAACATTTGACATTTTAGCCATTTATCAGACGCTTTTATCCAGAACGACTTATAGTTAGTTAGTGCATTCAACTTAAGGTAGCTAGGTGAGACAACCACATAATCCTGATATGAGCGTCTATGATAGAACGGTTGTTTATTTTTTATGACAAGACAACCATAAGAACTGAGGACATACATACACTGAACAGACAGACATGATACAACACATTTAGACAAGAACAGTTATAAGCATTGCCATGGTGTAGCCTAATACAAAAAGAAATAAGGACAAAACATTGTTAACTTACATTCCATGGCATATGGAACATTTTGCCCTTACAATAAATTATATTTGCTTTAATTAATATTGTTAAATAGAACTCTAGTCGACTTTGTCAAAGTTGGTCTTGTTACCTCCTCAATCAGTCTTGGCATTTTCCTCGTCTTGAACCAAATCCTCTTCATCTTCTTCTCCTGATCCTTCTGGATCTGCAAAACCAGAGCCAACCTGGCTCCCAGCTCCATCACGTAGTCTGTCTGGATCGCCCTTTCCTCCAACCGACACTCACCCCTCCTCTGTGTCAGCGTTGAACCCTCCATGTCTTCCTCTTAGCTAACAATAACTCTGGAAAATACATAACGTTGTAGTAAGTGGGTGTTGCTAACCAAATAATAATGCATCTCTTTACAATGTGCACATGTTTTCTTCCCAGCTACTTACAATTAAGCAAGTGAGAATCCTGCTCCAGATATGTTTACGCAATAGGCCTATCTGAATTACTAGTAAAATTTGGCTACTGGAAAAGCGACCAAGTTCAAATGAATCGATTTTGGCTGTTCTTATCATTTTGTGAACAATATCCTTTATGACATCATCATTGTGATGCAAGGCGTTGCCATGGCAGATGAAAAAGCACAACACAGACTTTAAAAAGCAAACTTCAGGCTCTTTCTGTACCTTACTATTGAGCCTTATTCAACCCCTCATGTAGCTCTACTCCATATTGGGCCTGGTTCTCACAAACCACACTAATCACTTCCATCATATCATTGAAAACACTGTGTTTTGGATAGAAAATGACTCTATATCCATGCAGGACCTAACATGTACAGTTTCATCTATTTTAAAAACCAAGGAGGTAAAAACACCAGTCTTCTCTTTGAGTGCCCCTGAGTGCACCTCAATTTAAAGAGGTCTATCAATTCAACCATTTGAAAAGGATGTCCATTCAATTAAGAACATATTATTCTTATTAGAAATGAATCAGCTACAAATTAGGTAGGCGTACTTGTTTTTTTACACAACCTACTCTTTTGGTACATATTTATTGAGATAATTGATTACAACATATGTTGGTGATTAACACAGAGAGGTTTTTTTTTCTGTCATCAATAGAATGCATTAGCCATTAGGCTGGCTCACTACAATTGTAACATGACATCTCAGGTGTCAGGATGCAAACTATCTCTCTTCAACAGTTTCACTAGTCATGTTAGGTCTACTTAAAATGTCACATTCATACACAAGTAATTTGAAAATAAGTTATACTACTGAAACACATTCACAATAAGTTATATTACAACCTACCTCTGAAGTAAGCAGTGTGTTCTCTCACTAATGAAATAGGACATTAATCATCTGTCAGTGGTTAGTTGAATCAGTCTCTTTGCACTGTTCAGTTTGTCTGTGCAACAGGTAACCTTCCAGAATCGGAATCTTGTGATGTCACAATGGAGTCCCCATTGCCATGGTTACCCACCGCAGCTTTCATGTGTAATCAAATGCTGGCAGAATTTAGTAATTTTATTTTTATTTTTTGTACCTATGCAGCACAGTCATACCTAATATATACAATGAATCCATTTAACCTAATTTTTTATTAAAATAAAATGCTGTAACTCATATCAAATGGTTGACCATTCAAACGACATGTGTTTTGCCTAATTAAAAGTCGATATGTTTTAGATATCATAAATAGCAGCCAGACTTACTTAGGTTGTTTGTTTGATCTCAGCCTACCACTAATGTCAATATTTTTCATCATCATCATCAATGAAATACATAGGCTACCTTACTACAGTAAAACAAGTCTTCCATAGTCTATGTCACCTCAGTAACAAAGTTCCAAAAAAGAAATGAGGGTTCAAGAAAACACCTCTCTTCAATGGCCTCAGCTATTAGCCATATGATCAACAAGGTCAAATGCAGCACTAAAATCAAGAAGCAGCTCATCCACAAGTTTATCTTGGTCAAGTGACCTGAGCCATTGATCGATTAAATCAACCAGAGCTGTTGCAGTCGAGTGATCCTTACGGTATCTTTACAGTACGCGTGCTCATAGAGGAATAAAATTAGCTGGATGTGTAATTATATAGGCCCAAATCATTTTATTGAAGAGTAGGTGTCATTGATGTTTAGCATTTTAGTTTAATAAATTATTAAATAAGGAAATCAATATCAGCTGACTATAGAACAGTATTTGTAGACCTGCCAACAGCGCCCATTGTTTAAAAATATGTATGAACATTTTCTTATCCATGTCTTTCCAGTTGATATAACCAAACAGACAACCATTGTTGCTCAAGAGCGTCACACATTCCTCCATTCATTCTCTATAATATTCCCCTCCATCATATTCCTCTATCATATTCCCTCTATCATATTCCCTCTATTATATTCCTCTATTATATTCCTCTCCATCATATTCCACTCCATCATAATACTCGCTATCATATTCCCTCTATCATATTCCTCTTTATTTATACAGGGAATCCCAATTGAGACCAGTGTCTCTTTTTCAAGGGTGCCCAGTGTTATATCAATGAACAATCCAAACAGCTTAAATAGATAAAATTACATACAGAGCAGAAAATATATAGAGCAAAATTATTAGACTTGAACACATATATTTCACAATGAACAGGTCTTACATTAATTACATTTTAGTCATTTAGCAGACGCTCTTATCCAAAGCGACTTACAGTTAGTGGGCCCCCGTGGGAAACGACCACAACCTGGCGTTGCAAGCGCCATGCTCTACCACCTGAGCTAAGGAGGGCCTGTCTTGTATTTAACCAGTTGAGCTGACAACCATTTTGCACTGTTTCACTAGGGCTATAGTCATCAATCTAGCAAGAGGGCAATATGTTATTAATGTAGTGGTGTCCCTCCCCCAGGAAGCTATGACCTTTAGCTTTCACCTGGAATTGTTCATTTATGTCTGAGAAAAAAACACTTTTCAAACCATATGATCTGGTACACAAGAAAAGTATTGTACAACCTTCTTTACTACTTTGCCAAACATTTCATGACATTAGTGATAGTCAAAATCTGTTAAATTTGTGAATGTCTAAATTAACATTTGGGCCATTTAACCAGTGGGCATCTCTCCTATAGACAAGGGAGAAGGGCTATGTAAAGGTCTCGATTTTGCCGTTCTGAACAAATGTTTGACTTCCACACAAAATTACTTCTTGACTTATTTTAGGTTTAAGGGAAGTGTGTAGGTCGCATTCTTTATCAGTAGAGCTATGAAAGTTATGTATTTAGCTCTGCCTGCTCGAGACAAATTCAGTGATTGCTTTGCCATGTCTGTGCCGTGAAGCAGTCAAGCTGGATAAATGTTTTTTCCTGGGACGCCCCTTTGATGTAGCGTTGCAGTGAAGTGATATAAATGGATGTAATGATGCAGCCGACCACCAGAGGGAGGCAAATACAAGTTTATTCGACAGAGGACGTTTACGTGGTTCTAGGAAGGTCTGGATGGATGTCTTCTGTAATATAAAACGGTGGGAAATCAATCAAATAAGTCATGTAAACATTTACATATTTTTTAAAGAAATTCTAGCGCCCGATTCCGGGGACTGTCAGACTAAGAGGTTTTAAGTCTTAAAGTGATCTAATGAAACAAATCCTCTCTGTCACGTTCCTCTTAATATATTCCCTCTATCATATTCCCCTCTATCCTAATCCCTCTATCATATTCCTCTCTATCATATTCCTCTCCACCCACTCCTCCTCCTTCCTCCTCTCCCTCATCTCAGTGCAGCCCCTCTCCATCCACTAGAGCAGGAAGTCTCTGGGCTCAGTGATGTCCAGCTAAGACTGAAGAGAGGCCGTTTTAACTCTCTTCTCCTTTAGCTGTTCCTCCATCCTGGCAATTACTATCTCCTTGTCAACCAAGCAACCTGATCTGGACTTTGAGATGATCTGACGTCTCTTTTGCTTGAGACATTTCTCTTTGCTGCTCATCTCTTGAGTATTCCATCACACTAATGTCCTTCTTGAAGTAGCATAAATCTGAGGCTAACTCTTTTTTCAGATCCTCATGTGCTTCTCTTATAGGTTTGAATGTGTGTCCTCTGTCGTCTCACCCATCTCTGCAGATCACAGAGATCAGCTTACTGTCCGTCTCACAGAACAGCTTCAGAGCCTCTCCATGTTCACGACATTCATCTCTCTACTGTTTCCTCTCTCGGCTGTAGCTCTCTGTCTTTTAGCATCTTCCTCCAGTTTCAGCTGGTAGGCCACGTTCCTGATCAGTCTGTTGATCTGGAAGATTCTGTCTCTGACCAGAGCCCTGCCCACTTGACAGAGTTTGTGTCCAGCATTCAGGCTGTCTTGGAGGCATCTCTTGCAGAAGGTGTGCTGATAGCTTAGAGACACAGGCTCAGTGTAGATGTCTGTGCAGATGGAACAGCACAGGTGGTCTGCCAGGTCAGAGGAAGCTGTGGCCATAATGACTGTGCTCGTGCTCAGTGTGTGAGAGACAAAGAGGCAGTGTCCGAATACCCATATTAGAGTAATAAATAGTATGTAAAAACATTTAGTTTTATAGTATGTGAAATTTTGAAACTATGCCGCGTTCACATGCTAGTCGGACCTAGGAAACTCTGAAATGTCCGACTTGCTGTTCAGTTGAATGCGGCACGTGTATAACTACAACCAGTAAGCAAGTCTGACATTTCCGGGTTTCCAATTTCCGACTAGCATGTGAACGCTGCAATAGTACTCAGAATTCGTCATCTAATGCGCGATTGCATTGACTCCCGTTATTCATTCATTTCGGTACAGCGCATCAATTTATCTGACTATCAGCTGTTGCCAAACAAGTGAGTAAGAAAAGAAGAGTGAATTCTACTAGATCAAAGGCGAAATTAGTATGCAGTTTAAGTATGTATTACGCTAGAATGGATATTTAGACACAGCCAGTAACAGGTCTGTCTTGGAAAATACATGTATGTTCTTGAAGTACACAGTCAAATTAACATTAGCTTTAAAGCCCTCATGAAGAATACTGACAGACTTCTTGTAAAGGTAGAGGCATGTGACTATCATAAAGCAAGACAGACTAAAGTAACAGTAACAACTTTCAGTGTGGGTGTGGGGAAAAAGCTAAAACACAAGTGAATAAAGGATGGGTTTTATTATCCATACAGTATAAATAGGAAATGTCTAATAAACAAATGATTCCAACTAATTATTTGGAGTGGAGATGACTGCTTTAGACTGTTGATGCACACATTGAGGTCAGCAAGCACAAAATAAGTGTCCAGCATGCTCTAGTGATTATTACAAGTAACTACACATATCACACCACAACAGCTAACATAGTGTCTCACTCCCTCTCCTCCTCTCCTCCTCTCCCTCTTGTCTCCTCTGGTCTTCCTCTATACCTCTCCTCTCCTCCTCGTCCTCTCAGCGGCTCCTGCTGGATAGAGTGACGGCGAGGTGACCTCCTGCCTCTCTCACTGGAGGGCGGGAGAGGGGGAGCAAAGGAGGATGGGGAGGAGGTGGAGAGAAAGAGAGTAAGAATGGAAGAGGAGGTGGAGAGGGGTAGAGGAGGCAGAAAGCCTGGTCTAAGTATTGCTTTAAAGGGAAGAGAGGGGGAGGAGGAGAGAGCGTGAGATATGGGGGGAGTGGGGAGAGGGAAGGAGGGGGAGGATGGGGAGGAGGGGGAGGAGGGGGAGGGCAGCTGTGTCCGACACACCATACTCACACCTGCAACAGGTAGGCCAGGGGGCGGGACCTGTAGGTGAGACTCATAACATGATAAGGGGGGCAGGTGAAGAAGGGGTGGAGCTGTAGTCAAGGAGGGGAGGGTGTTCCTACGAGCCCCCTGCCAGCGAGACGGGGAGCAGGGAGGAAGTCTGTCCACGGAGCATTTCTGGGTCATTGGGTCGCCTCCAATGAGATTACATCCCCCTCTACAATGTAAAGCACTTTGAGTACTGGGGGGTTCTCTGTATAAATCCAAGGTGAAACCTCCAGGGGCTAGCCTTCTCTCAGGGGAGAGTCTGCTCTGGGCTGCCTGCGAAAGGTGCTCCTCTGTGGGAAAGAGGAGAGAACAAGAGCCCCCAGAAGAGATCTCCTTATGGTAGTGATGGATAGATCAACTCTCCTTGTCATCTTCTACCTCTTCCTCTTCCTCTTGCTCGGCCTTCTCCCTCCTTTCCTTCTTACAGTCGTGATGGAGAGAACCCTTTTCTCCCTTTCCTCCTTCCTCTCCTCCCTCTTTCTCTTCCTCTACCTTCCTCTCCCTCCTTCCCTCTTGGTAAACCTTGTTTAGTCGAGCCAGATTGTGGATAGCTAGCCATGGTTCAGACCACTGTCGCTGTCTGGGAGGGGGGGGATACAGGACTGGTCCACTGGACTCAGTTCACATGGGGAGAACCTGCTGCTGCTACTCTCCCCTCTTACCTGGGATGAGATCACGTTTGGAGGAAACCTGGCACCATCCCGACGGTGAAGCATGGTGGTGGCAGCATCATGCTGTGGGGAGGATTTTCAGGGACAGGGACTGGGAACACGCCCCATTCACATCGACGGGGCTGTAGTGGAGCAGGTCGAGAGTTTCAAGTTCCTTGGTGTCCACATCACCAACAAACTATCATGGTCCAAACACACCAAGACAGTCGTGAAGAGGGCACGACAACGCCTTTTCCACCTCAGGAGACTGAAAAGATTTGGCATTGGTCCCAAGATCCTCAAAAAGTTCTACAGCTGCTCCACGAGAGCTTCTGACCGGTTGCTTCACCGCCTGGTATGGCAACTGCTCGGCATCCGACCGTAAGGCGCTACAGAGGGTAGTGCGTACGGCCCAGTACATCACTGGGGCCAAGCTTCCTGCCATCCAGGACCTATATACTAGGCGGTGTCAGAGGGAGGCCCAAAAAATTGTCAAAGACTCCAGTCACCCAAGTCATAGACTGTTCTCTCTGCTACCGCACAGCAAGCGGTACCAGAGTGCCAAGTCTAGGTCCAAAAGGCTCCTTAACAGCTTCTACCCCCAAGCCATAAGACTGCTGAACAATTAATCAAATGGCCACCCGGACTATTTACATTGACACCTCCCCCCTTTGTTTTTACACTGCTGCTACTCGCTGTTTATTATCTATGCATAGTTACTTTACCCCTACCTAAATGTACAAATTACCTCAACTAACCTGTACCCCCACACATTGACTCGGTACGGTACCCTTGTATATAGACTCGTTATTATTTTATTGTGTTACTTTTTTATTTTTTTTTTACTTTAGTGTATTTAGTAAAATATGTTCTTAACTCTATTTCTTGAACTGCATTGTTGGTTAAGGGCTTGTAAGTAAGCATTTCACGGTAAGGTCTACACCACTTGTATTCGGCACATAACAAATACAGAGGGCGCCAGAAACCGGACTTGAACCCGATCTAACATCTCTGGAGAGACCTGAAAATAGCTGTGCAGCGACACGCCCTATCCAACCTGACAGAGCTTGAGAGGATCTGCAGAGAAGAATGGGAGAAACTCCTCAAATACAGGTGTGCCAAGCTTGTAAGGCGTCATACCCAAGAAGACTCGAGGCTGTAATCGCTGCCAAAGGTGCTTCAACAAAGTACTGAGTAAAGGGTCTGAATACTTATGTAAATGTGATATTTCCATTTGTTATTTTTAATACATTTATAAAAAAGTCTAAAAACCTGTTCTCACTTTGTCATTATGGGGTATTGTGTGTAGATTGATGATGAAAAAAACAATTTAATCAATTTTAGAATAAGACAAAGTGTGGAAAAGTCAAGGGGGTCTGAATATATTTACAAATGCACTCAATTAGATTTTGTTCAAAATAATTTATAGGGCAGCCAATAATTGTGACACGCATGTTTTTGAATAACATAATGATTTCTTGATGACGATTATTTTTCTATTTGAACAATTTTTACTCAATTAAAGGGTAGATTCATATGATGTTTTGAGTGTAAGATCAAGCTGATAGACCACAATGACATGTTTTCACAGCCTTTTTTGTTCACATTTCCTTCTGGTGCCAATAATTCAGGAGGGCACTGTACACTTCCACTCATCACTTAGAAACTGTGATGGAAGAAGTCTTCATTGTTACCCTTATCTCTCTCCCTTTGATTACCCTCATGTCAGTCATACATTATATTACAAAATATTAAGCTTCAAAGGCAAAAAATATGATTAGACAAATAATAATAATTATTTGAATGATACAGTATGTTACTAAATTGAGATTTAAATTAAATGTTTTTGTAATTATTACATTTTACGAAATGTAAAAACAAAACATTTAAAAAATAACAAAATAACAAAAGCAAGGTAAAAAGAAAAGGACACAGAAACAGATCCAGATTCCTATTGCCTTTACGAGTCGTCTTTGACCATATCCAGTTGATCACATATAGCGGTTGGTCTTTCAGTACATTTTATGAAAAATGTTTTTTTGTGTGTTTTTTATATCATTTCCTTGACAGTCGGCCATTCGAGTGCATTATGTAATTCTATGGAGAACATCTCATAACCACATTGCAGACCTTTTCTTGCTGCCTTATTTTGTGCTATTTGCAGTCTCTTTAGGTCACCAACACCTGCATTACTCCAGACAACAGAGGTCATTTGACTATGGATGAGAGCTTGTGAGATTTGTTTTAGAATTTTCTCTACCTATCCCATAGGTATAAACACTGGTAATGGCTCTACCTTTCCCTCTGATAGGCTATATTTGCCATATTACACCTAATGTATATGTACACCTATCAAATCCTTTCAACATGTAGGAGTGCTTAGTGTCGATTTAGGATTCAACATTTAAACTGTGCAACACTCCCCAAATTTGCGAAAGGTAAACATTTTGTGTTTATAATGTTTTGTACGGTATGCCTTGACAAAAAACAAACAGAGTAAACATTTTTTTTTGTTCTTTGTTTAATTGCATGCAAAAATACAGTATCTCCCTTCTCACTCTTTCTTACCCAGTCTACTCATCCATCTTCAAGCTTTCATCCCTTCCCTGCTCTTCTATCACCCTCTCAGTTCCACCTCCAGCTGGCTCCCTCTTTTTCCTCTTCTCTAGTCTCTTCCTCTCCTCTTTCCTCCTCTTTTCTCTCTTCTTCTCCTCCTTTTTTGAATCTTTCGCTCCATCTCCAGGAGCTCAGCTTGAGCTTTCTCTCTCTTTTTCAGCTCCTCAGACCACTTCTTCTCTTTCTTAATCCTGTCTTTCATCATGGCATTGTGTATCTTAATCAGCCCCTCTAACCTATTTTTCTCTGCCTTTTCCTTCTCTTTTCTTTCCTTCTCTCTCTTTTTCTGTTCTAAATTGTCCCTCTTTTTCTCAGCCTTCATGGCTTTCTTTTGATCTTTCTCTCGCCTTCATCTCCTTTCTCTCTTTCGTCACCGTTCAACATCTTATTCAGTTTCTTATTTTTCTCTTTTTCCTCTGTCTTTAAAAACGTGACTTTCTGCTTGAGGTTCATGGCCGGAAAGCCCACTCTTCCCAGGATGGTCTCTGCTCTCTCTGATGAAACCGTCCCATTGGAGCTCTTGGAATGGGCACGGTCCGCCTCACGCTTCAAACCCTCCCTCGGGCTCACCTCCTCCTTGACGCTCCTCTCTTCACTCTCAATATCAATGCCTGTCCAATAATCCTAACAGGAAGACATTGACTCTAGATGTAATATTGTTCCAATGTGGCACATTCAATACACATTTGAGTAATCAACATACATTGATTGCCTCATGGGGCACACAATTTGGAGGACAGTAATTGAGGTAACTTGTTTATTTGTATCCCAAACCGATTTTATAATAGCCATAGATGTTCTTCCTGGGTCCACACCAAACGTAATACAAATGTTAACCCTAGTAAGGGGTGATGTTTTAAACTATGAGCATAGAGTAGCAGGGTTGGGGTCAATTCCATTTCAATTCCAGTCAATTCAGGAAGTACTTAATTCAATGCTTTGAATTGAAATGGAACAGACCCCCAACCCTGTAGAGTAGTAGTGTAAAATAGGACACCTACCTTTGCCTCTTCCAGCGTCCAGGGCCTGGGTACCTCATCCTCTGACCTGCATATGGAGGCTCTCACTCTAACAGGCATCTTAGTGGCCATGCAGAGCAGAGGGGTTGCCAGAGTTAAGTTAGCATCTGGGACCAGCTGGTGAGCATGAGGGCAGCGATCCACCTCTTCACTAGTGCCCTTCCCTTTCTGCTCTGGCTGCTTGTGGTCCTTGTCATGGATGCATGCCAGGCTTGGAGGAAGTGCTAGGACAGGGCTTTTATCACTCATCAGTTCCTCTCTCTTGACAGTGGATGCAACTGCACTTGCCTCTGTGTTAACTGAGCACTCTGTGGTGTCCTCAACTGTCTCCTCTGGCTGCTTGTGGTCATTGTTGTTGTGAATGCATTGCAGACCTGGAGGACTTTTATTATGGAGGACTAAAAGTGCCACAATTAAATAAATAAATACACCATTAAATAATTACTTAAATGTGTCATTAATTAATTAAAATTAGAATTAAATACATAAATGTGTTATTAAATGTGTCATTAATTAATTCAAATACCGATTCATTTTATGTAAAATACATATATAATAATTTCACTATTTACATTTACATTTCATGGTCCTGCGTTGGAGTGCTTCCTGAATTACTTAAAACTGTCAAACTGACCCATCAAAAGTTGGTAGGCGGAACCTAACGCCTGATTGGTTACCCTCTGCATCAAGCCAAGACAAATCAATTCCGGATAATGTCAGCAGGTCCTGCTTCTACATCCTCTGCTAAGTTTAAAATGTCTCTAACCAACTCCCTGGAAAGTTCACGGAGATCCTCCATTGTCTCTATCCAGGTTGGCCTACTCTACTTCAGACCAAAGCAATGGATCAGACTAGATTCGCGTTAGCCCCGCCCACTGACTTTGATGGGTCAGTTTGACAGTTTTAAGTAATTCATGAATCACTGCAATGCAGGATCATGAAATGTAAATGTAAATAGTGAAATAATTATATATGTATTTTACATAAAATGAATCGGTATTTGAATTAATTAATGATACATTTAATAACACATTTATGTATTTAATTCTAATTTGAATTAATTAATGACACATTTAAGTAATTATTTAATGGTGTATTTATTTATTTAATTGTGGCACTTTTAGTCCTCCATATTTTATCATCCCAGGTGTAAATGGCAACAGTTGCCTCTGTGTCGACTGAGCACTTTGTAGTGCACTCAACTGTCTTCCATAGCTGTTTGTGGTCATTGTTGTGGGTGCAGGTCAGGATTAGAGGCAGTGTTGCAGGTGCAGGAGGACTTTTATCAGCCAAAAACTCCTCTGTGTGGACAGTGGACATGGAAACGGCTGCTTCCCTGGCAATCGGACAATTGTTGGTGTCCTCTACTGCCTCCCCTGGCAGATTGTGGACAGTGGATACGGAAACGGCCGCTTCCTGGACACTTGACTCTTGGTGGTGTCCTCTACTGCCTCCTCTGGCTGCTTGTGGTCATTGTCTAGAATGTGTGGCAACTTTGAAGGCAGCATTGGAGCCGGGCTTTTATCACCCAACA
The DNA here is from genome assembly GCF_020615455.1 of Coregonus clupeaformis. Lineage (NCBI taxonomy): Eukaryota > Metazoa > Chordata > Actinopteri > Salmoniformes > Salmonidae > Coregonus > Coregonus clupeaformis. Next base: position 44,319 of record NW_025534803.1, read on the forward strand.
GGTCCTCTCCCTGGACAATGGATGTGCCTGCAGTGATCGCTGTGGTAACGGAGGACTCGGTGGCATCCTCTTTTGTCTCCTCGGTCAGTTTGTGGTCAGAGTCTCGGATACATGGCGAGCTTGCAGGCAGTGCTGCAGGGTCAGGAGGGCTTTGATCAGCTGCCATGTCCTCTTTGAGGTGAGTGGACACATCATTGTTTTTTTCACTGATAACTGGACACTTGGTGGTGCCCTCTACTGCCTCCCCTGGCAGTTTGTAGTCAACTTCAAAGACAAGTGGCAGACTTGGAGGCAGCATTGGGACAGGGCATTTAGCTGCTGATCTGTACACTCCAAAATCAACAGTAGCTGTGCCTGCAGTGGTCTCTGTAGCAACTGAGACCTCATAGGTATCCTCTACTGTCTGCTCTGGTGGCATGAAGTCATCATCAAATACTGTTGGCAGGCATGGAGGCAGCACTGAAGGAAGACTTCTAGCTGCCCATCGATTCTCTCCCTTGACAGTGGCTGTGGTAGCAGTGGCCTCTGTGGCAACTGGGCACTCTGTGGCTGAAACAGCAGGCTGGGAGGTTTTGAGGAAATTGAATGAATTGCCAATGAACCGCTGAGCCAGGGGTGGGAGGGAGTAAGGATAGAATCTGTCCTCATCCTCGACATTAGATATTGCCACTGGAGCAACTGAGACCTCAGTGGTGCCCTCTACTGCCTGATGTGGCTGCATGGAGTCTTCGTCAAAGAAGTGTGGCAGGTATCGATGCAGCATTGAGGAAAGATGTATATCTGTCCATAGGTCCTCTCGTTTACCTGTAGATACATCTGCAGTGGCCTCTGTGGCAACTGGGCATTCAGCAGACTGGCAGGTTTCAGGGACAAAGTATGAAAATACAATGAACCGCTGCGCATCCTGAGCGCGTATGGCCAATGGAGAGGGGGGATGCAACATGGTTGGTATAGGCCTCTGATTGGTGAAAGCCAGTGGTGGGAGGGAGTCAATACAGGGAGCCATAAACTCAGTGAGAGGACAGTTGCTCACATCTCTCACATTCTGCGTGAGAAAAGAAACAGACATGTTGAAAGTGATCACATTCAGTATATACATACATACTGTATGAGTCAGCACTATTTACTTATACATCACATATATATATATATATATTATATATCTAGTGTCCTCTCAGATGCTCTGCACCAGTCTGTCCCAACCCTTGGTCCCCTAGCCAATGGGCCAGCTAAGTGTAAAAATACATGCCCCACAGCCAGCATAACATTTGACATTTTAGCAATTTATCAGAATCTTTTATCCAGAACGACTTATAGTTAGTTAGTGCATTCAACTTAAGGTAGCTAGGTGAGACAACCACATAATCCTGATATGAGCGTCTATGATAGAACGGTTGTTTATTTTTTATGACAAGACAACCATAAGAACTGAGGACATAAATACACTGAAACAGACAGACGCGATACAACACATTTAGACAAGAACAGTTATAAGCATTGCCATGGTGTAGCCTAATACAAAAAGAAAGAAGGACAAAACATTGTTAGCTTACATTCCATGGCATATGGAACATTTTGCCCTTACAATAACTTATATTTGCTTTAATTAATATTGTTAAATAGAACTCTAGTCCACTTTGTCAAAGTTGGTCTTGTTACCTCCTCAATCAGTCTTGGCATTTTCCTCGTCTTGAAACAAATCTTCTTCATCTTCTTCTCCTGATCCTTCTGGATCTGGAAAACCAGAGCCAACCTGGCTCCCAGCTCCATCACGTAGTCTGTCTGGATCGCCCTTTCCTCCAACCGACACTCACCCCTCCTCTGTGTCAGCGTTGAACCCTCCATGTCTTCCTCTTAGCTAACAATAACTCTGGAAAATACATAACGTTGTGGTAAATGGGTGTTGCTAACCAAATAATAATGCATCTCTTTACAATGTGCACACGTTTTCTTCCCAGCTACTTACAATAAAGCAAGTGAGAATCCTGCTCCAGATATGTTTACGCAATAGGCCTATCTGAATTACTAGTAAAAAGTTGGCTACTGGAAAAGCGACCAAGTTCAAATGAATTGATTTTGGCTGTTCTTATCATTTCGTGAACAATATCCTTTATGACATCATCATTGTGATGCAAGGCGTTGCCATGGCAGATGAAAAAGCACAACACAGACTTTAAAAAGCAAACTTCAGGCTCTTTCTGTACCTTACTATTGAGCCTTATTCAACCCCTCATGTAGCTCTACTCCATATTGGGCCTGGTTCTCACAAACCACACTAATCACTTCCATCATATCATTGAAAACACTGTGTTTTGGGTAGAAAATGACTCTATATCCATGCAGGACCTAACTTGTGCAGTTTCATCTATTTTAAAAACCAAGGAGGTAAAAATGCCAGTCTTCTCTTTGAGTGCCCCTGAGTGCACCTCAATTTAAAGAGGTCTATCAATTCAACCATTTGAAATGGATGTCCATTCAATTAAGAACATATTATTCTCATTAGAAATGAATCAGCTACAAATTAGTAAGGCGTACTTCTTTTTTTACACAACCTACTCTTTTGGTACATATTTATTGAGATAATTGATTACAACATATGTTGGTGATTAACACAGAGAGGTTTTTCTTTCTGTCATCAATAGAATGCATTAGCCATTAGGCTGGCTCACTTCAATTGTAACATGACATCTCAGGTGTCAGGATGAAGCATTTTCTCACAAAAAGAGGACTCAAGCAAACTATCTCTCTTCAACAGTTTCACTAGTCATGTTAGGTCTACTTAAAATGTCACATTCATACACAAGTAATTTGAAAATAAGTTATACTACTGAAACACATTCACAATAAGTTATATTACAACCTACCTCTGAAGTAAGCAGTGTGTTCTCTCACTAATGAAATAGGACATTAATAATCTGTCAGTGGTTAGTTGAATCAGTCTCTTTGCACTGTTCAGTTTGTCTGTGCAACAGGTAGCCTTCAGAATCGGAATCTTGTGATGTCACAATGGAGTCCCCATTGCCATGGTTACCCACCACAGCTTTCATGTGTAATCAAATGCTGGCAGAATTTAGTTAGTATTTTTTGTACCTATGCAGCACAGTCATGCCTAATATATACAATGAATCCATATAACCTAATTTTTTATTAAAATAAAATGCTGTAACTCATATCAAATGGTTGACCATTCAAACGACATGTGTTTTGCCTAATTAAAAGTCAATATGTTTTAGATATCATAACTAGCAGCCAGGCTTACTTAGGTTGTTTGTTCGATCTCAGCCTACCACTAATGTCAATATTTTTCATCATCATCATCAATGAAATACATAGGCTACCTTACTACAGTAAAACAAGTCTTCCATAGTCTATGTCACCTCAGTAACAAAGTTCCAAAAAATAAATGAGGGTTCAAGAAAACATCTCTCTTCAATGGCCTCAGCTATTAGCCATATGATCAACAAGGTCAAATGCAGCACTAAAATCAAGAAGCAGCTCATCCACAAGTTTATCTTGGTCAAGTGACCTGAGCCATTGATCGATTAAATCAACCAGAGCTGTTGCAGTCGAGTGATCCTTACGGTATCTTTACGGTACGCATGCACATAGAGGGATAACATTTGCTGGATGTGTAATTATATAGGCTCAAAAAATGTAATTGAAGAGTAGGTATCATTGATGTTTAGCATTTTAGTTTAATAAATTATTAAATAAGGAAATCAATATCAGCTGACTATAGAACAGTATTTGTAGACCTGCCAACAGCGCCCATTGTTTAAAAATATGTTTGAACATTTTCTTATCCATGTCTTTCCAGTTGATATAACCAAACAGACAACCTTTGTTGCTCAAGAGCGTCACACATTCCTCCATTCATTCTCTATAATATTCCCCTCCATCACATTCCTCTATCATATTCCCTCTATCATATTCCCTCTATTATATTCCCTCTATTATATTCCTCTCCATCATATTACACTACATCATAATACTCGCTATCATATTACCTCTATCATGTTCGTCTTTATTTATATAGGGAATCCCAATTGAGACCAGTGTCTCTTTTTCAATGGTGCCCTATGTTATATCAATTAACAATCCAAACAGCTTAAACAGATAAAATTACATACAGAGCAGAAAATATGTAGAGCAAAATTATTAGACTTGAACACATACATTTCACAATGAACAGGTATTGTATTTAACCAGTTGAGCTGACAACCATTTTGCACTGTTTCACTAGGGCTTTAGTCATCAATCTAGCAAGAGGGCAATATTTTATTAATGTAGTGGTGTCCCTCCCCCCAGGAAGCTATGACCTTTAGATTTCACCTGGAATTGTTCATTTATGTCTTAGAAAAAAAACACTTTTCAAACCATATGATCTAGTACACAAGAAAAGTATAATACAACCTTCTTTACTACTTTGCCAAACATTTCATGACATTAGTGATAGTCAATATCTGTAAAATGTGTGAATTTCTAAATTAACATTTGGACCATTTAACCAGTGTGCATCCCGCCTATAGACAATGGGAGAAGGGCTATGTAAAGGTCTCGATTTTGTCGTTCTAAACAAATGTTTGACTTCCACACAAAATTACTTATTGACATATTGACGTTTGGAGCTGCGTGTTTTGCGCTCTACATGTTTTGTTTCGTTTTACGCATGTTGCGTATTTCTCTCGCCTCTGTTTTTCGAGGTCGTATTCTTGGATATTTTTCCACTTGGTACAAGTAAAGTTTGTTGGACTAACCTCTGTGTCCTGCGCCTGACTCCTCACCACATCCACATCGGTTCCATACTGACAGAACAACACACCCTGGCTCAACATACAGAGTCCCGGAGCCAGAGCGTGACAGTAGAAACCACCACGACTGGGTCAAGCAGCGTGATGAGGAGAAAGGCTGGAATTACGAAAAGTGGAGAGAGAATTGGACGAGAACCATGGAGGCCTGGTCCACGGGGAGAGACAAGCCCAGAAATTTTTTAGGGGGCTCACGCCGTGAGCGACGGGCAGCAGGAGTACGGGATAGAGTGGTGCAGAAGGTTGGCAGAGAAGGCCGCCAGGTTAAGGGGGCCACCGGTCACAGAGGAGAGGGAAAGTGTGGAGGCCCTACGCGAGAGGTACTGGGGTGTGTTACCAGTCCGGTCCGGCCCGTTCCTGATCCCTGCGTAGGGCCAGTGGTGTGTGTCCCCAGTACGGTCCGGCCTGTTCCTGTTCCTCGCATCGAGCCTGTGGTGCGTGTCGTCAGCCCGGCCCGGCCTGTTACTGCTCCCCGTACCAAGCCTATGGTGCACGTCGCCAGCCCGGCCCGGCCTGTTCCTGCTCCCCGCACCAAGTCTGTGGTGCGTTTCGTCAGCCCGGCCCGGCCTGTCCCTGCTCCACGCACCAAGCCTACGGTGTGCGTCGCCAGCCCAGCCCGGCCTGTTCCTGCTCCACGCACCAAGCCTACGGTGTGCGTCGACAGCCCAGCCCGGCCTGTCCCTGCTCCACGCACGAAGCCTACGGTGTGTGTCACCAGCCCGATCCGGCCTGTTCCTGCCACCCGCACCAAGTTCTACGGTGCGCGTCGCCAACCCGACCCGGCCTGTTCCTGCTACTCGCACCAAACCTACGGTGGCGTCGCCAGCCCGACCCGGCCTGTTCCTGCCACTGCACCAAACCTACGGTGCGCGTCGCCAGCCCGGTCCGGCCTGTTCCTGCCACTCGCACCAAACCTACGGTGCGCGTCGCCAGCCCGGTCCGGCCTGTTCCTGCCACTCGCACCAAACCTACGGTGCGCGTCGCCAGCCCGACCCGGCCTGTTCCTGCTACTCGCACCAAGCCAGGGATGCGAGTAGTCAGTCGGTGAGGCTCCGTTCAGCTCACGCCCAATCCAGGGTGCGTATTCCAGACCGGTCGGTCCGTTGCTGCTCCACGCGCAGGCCAGGGGTGCGTCGTCAGCCAGGTCCGGTCCGTTCCTGCCTCACGCGCCAAGCCGAGTGCGCATCGTCAGTCCGGTGCCTGATCAGGTACAGGTCAGCTGCTCCACAACGGAGCTTAAGCAATCTGCTCCGTCGATGTCCAGTCCAGATCCAGCCAGCGGGGTCAGACCGGACCAGGGGCGCTATGGGGGGATTATGGAGGGGTGGTGGTCAAGCCCGGAGCCGGAACCGCCACCGAGGAGGTATGCCCACCCAGCCCTCCCCTGTTTTGCTATTTTTGAGGCGCGGTCGCAGTCCGCGCCTTTAGGGGGGGGTACTGTCACGCTCTGGCTCCGGGACTCTTTATGTTGAGCCAGAGTGTGTTCGTTCTGTGTGGGTTGTTTCTATGTTGGGTGTTCTAGGTTGTTGTTTTCTGTGTTGGCCTAAGTGACTCCGAATCAGAGGCAACGAGTGTCAGCTGTTTGCTGGTTGTCTCTGATTGGGAGCCATATTTAAACTGACTGTTTTCACTTTGTGTTTATGGTTTCTTGTTCCTTTTGATTTGTGTTTGTGTCGAAGGACTTCACGTTTCGATTGGTGTTTTGTCCGCGTGTCGTTTGGAGCTGCGTGTTTTGCGCTCTACATGTTTTGTTTCGTTTTACGCATGTTGCGTATTTCTCTCGCCTCTGTTTTTCGAGGTCGTATTCTTGGATATTTTTCCACTTGGTACAAGTAAAGTTTGTTGGACTAACCTCTGTGTCCTGCGCCTGACTCCTCACCACATCCACATCGGTTCCATACTGACACTTTTGCTTAAAACATTTATCTTTGCTGCTCATCTCTTGAGTATTCCAGCACACTAACGTCCTTCTTGAAGTAGCATAAATCTGAGGCTACCTCTTTTTTCAGATCCTCATGTGCTTCTCTTATAGGTTTGAATGTGTGTCCTCTGTCGTCTCACCCATCTCTGCAGATCACAGAGATCAGCTTACTGTCCATCTCACAGAACAGCTTCAGAGCCTCTCCATGTTCACGACATTCATCTCTCTACTGTTTCCTCTCTCGGCTGTAGCTCTCTGTCTTTTAGCATCTTCCTCCAGTTTCAGCTGGTAGGCCACGTTCCTGATCAGTCTGTTGATCTGGAAGATTCTGTCTCTGACCAGAGCCCTGCCCACTTGACAGAGTTGGTGTCCAGCATTCAGGCTGTCTTGGAGGCATCTCTTGCCAGGTCAGAGGAAGCTGTGGCCATAATGACTGTGCTCATGCTCACTGTGTGAGAGACAAAAAGGCAGTGTCCGAATACCCATATTAGAGTACAAAATAGTATATAAAAACATTTAGTTTTTTAGTATGTGAAATTTAGAAATTATGCCACGTTCACATGCTAGTCGGACCTAGGAAACTCTGAAATGTCCGACTTGTTGATTCGTTGAATGCGGCACGTTTATAACTACAACCAGTAAGCAAGTCTGAAATGTCTGGGTTTCCAAGTTCCGACTAGCACGTGAATGCTGCAAAAGTACTTAAAATGTATCATCTAATGCGCAATTGCATTGACTCCCGTCATTCGTTCATTTCGGTACAGCGCGTCAATTTATCAGACTATCAGCTGTTGCCAAACAAGTGAGTCAGAAAATAAGAGTGCATTATACTAGATCAAAGGCGAAATTAGTATGCAGTTTAAGTAAGTATTATGCTAGAATGGATATTCAGTCACAGCCAGTAACAGGTCTGTCTTGGAAAATATATGTATGTTCTTGAAGTACGCAGTCAAATTAACATTAGCTTTAAAGCCCTCATGAAGAATACTGACAGACTTCTTGTAAAGGTAGAGGCATGTGACTATCATAAAGCAAGACAGACTAAAGTTCAGTGTCAGTGACAACTTTCAGTGTGGGTGTAGGTAAAAAGCTAAAACACAAGTGAATAAAGGATGGGTTTTATTATCCATAAAGTATAAATAGGAAATGTCTAATAAACTAATTATTCCAACTAATTATTTGGATTGGAGATGACTGCTTTAGACTGTTGATGCACACATTGAGGTCAGCAATAACCAAATAAGTGTCCAGCTTGCTCTAGTGGTTATTACAAGTAACTACACATATCACACCACAACAGCTAACATAGTGTCTCACTGTGTCCGACACACCATACTTACACCTGCAACAGGTAGGCCAGGGGGCGGGACCTGTAGGTGAGACTAATAACATGATAAGGGGGGCAGGTGAAGAAGGGGTGGAGCTGGAGTCAAGGAGGGGAGGGTGTTCCTACGAGCCCCCTGCCAGCGAGACGGGGAGCAGGGACGAAGTCTGTCCACGGAGCATTTCTGGGTCATTTGGTCGCCTCCAATGAGATTAGATCCCCCTCTACAATGTAAAGCAATTTGAGTACTGGGGGGTTCTCTGTATAAATCCAAGGTGAAACCTCTTGGGGCTAGCCTTCTCTCAGGGGATAGTCTGCTCTGGGCTGCCTGTGAAAGGTGCTCCTCTGTGGGAAAGAGGAGAGAACAAGAGCCCCCAGAAGAGATCTCCTTATGGTAGTGATGGACAGATCAACTCTCCTTGTCATCTTCCACCTCTTCCTCGGCCTTCTCCCTCCTTTCCTTCTTACAGTCGTGATGGAGATAACCCTTTTCTCCCTTTCCTCCTTCCTCTCCTCCCGCTTTCTCTTCCTCTACCTACCTCTCCCTCCTTCCCTCTTTGTAAACCTTGTTTAGTCGAGCCAGATTGTGGATACCTAGCCATGGTTCAGACCACTGTCGCTGTCTGGGAAAGGGGATACAGGACTGGTCCACTGGACTCAGCTCACATGGGGAGAACCTGCTGCTGCCACTCCCCCTCTTACCTGGGATGAGATCACGTTTGGAGGAAACCTGGCACCATCCCTACGGTGAAGCATGGTGGTGGCAGCATCATGCTGAGACAGCACAGCGCCGATCCCAGCCTCGGAAGCATCCACCTCCACCTGAAATGCCAAAGAGGGATCCGGATGCACCAGCACCGGAGCGAGGTAAACAAGTCCTTCAGGCGTTTCGCGCCCTGTCCGACTCAGCTGACCGCTGCAGGCGCACGGACCCCCTTTAGCAGAGAGGGTAATGGGAGCTGCTACCTGTCCAAAGCCCCGGATAAACCTCCGGTAGTAGTTGGCAAAACCCAAGAAGCGCTGCACCTCCTTTACGTGGTGGGAGTCTGACAATTACGCACGGAGCAGAAACGGTCAATCTCCATCTCTACCCCTGATGCGGACAACCGATGTCCCAGGAAGGGATGGACTCCTGAAAGAACAGACATTTCTCCGCCTCGCATACAGGTCATGCTCCAACAGTCTACAAGCACTTTCGAGCACCAGGGACACATGCTCGGCTCGTGTACCGGAGTATATTAGAATGTCATCAATATATACCACAACACCCTGTCCATGCAAGTCCCGGAAAATCTTGTCCACAAATGATTGGAAGACTGAAGGATCATTCATTAACCCGTATGGCAGCCGAGGTACTCATAGTGACCCGAGGTGGTACTGAATGCTGTCTTCCACTCATCTCCCTCCCTAATGCGCACCAGGTTGTACGCGCTCCTGAGATCCAATTTTGTGAAGAATCACGCCCCGTGCAATGACTCCGTCATACTAGCAATCAGAGGGAGAGGATAGCTGTATTTGATGGTGATCTGATTTAGACCATAGTAATCAATACACGGCGTAAACCCCCATCCTTCTTCTTCACAAAAAAAGCGCGAGGGGAAGTAGACGGCAGTATTTACCCCTGTCTCAAAGATTCTGTGATGTAGGTCTCCATAGCGGCCGTCTCCTCCTGAGACAGAGGATACACGTGACTACGTGGAAGCGCAGCGCCTACCTGGAGGTCTATCGACAATCCACCGTCGTTGGAGAGTCTGCTCTGGGCTGCCTGCGAAAGGTGCTCCTCTGTGGGAAAGAGGAGAGAACAAGAGCCCCCAGAAGAGATCTCCTTATGGTAGTGATGGACAGATCAACTCTCCTTGTCATCTTCAACCTCTTCCTCTTCCTCTTGCTCGGCCTTCTCCCTCCTTTCCTTCTTACAGTCGTGATGGAGAGAACCCTTTTCTCTCTTTCCTCCTTCCTCTCCTCCCTCTTTCTCTTCCTCTACCTTCCTCTCCCTCCTTCCCTCTTGGTAGACCTTGTTTAGTCAAGCCAGATTGTGGATAGCTAGCCATGGTTCAGACCACTGTCGCTGTCTGGGAGGGGGATACAGGACTGGTCCACTGGACTCAGCTCACATGGGGATAACCTGCTGCTGCTGCCACTCCCCCTCTTACCTGGGATGAGATCACGTTTGAGGAAACCTGGCACCATCCCTACGGTGATGCATGGTGGTGGCAGCATCATGCTGTGGGGAGGATTTTCAGGGACAGGGACTGGGAACACGCCCCATTCACTTCGACGGGGCTGTAGTGGAGCGGGTCGAGAGTTTCAAGTTCCTTGGTGTCCACATCACCAACAAACTATCATGGTCCAAACACACCAAGACAGTCGTGAAGAGGGCACGACAACGCCTTTTCCACCTCAGGAGACTGAAAAGATTTGACATTGGTCCCAAGATCCTCAAAAAGTTATACAGCTGCACCATCGAGAGCATCCTGACCGGTTGCATCACCGCCTGGTATGGCAACTGCTCGGCATCCGACCGTGGCGCTACAGAGGTGTGCATACGGCCCAGTACATCACTGGGGCCAAGCTTCCTGCCATCCAGGACCTATATACTAGGCGGTGTCAGAAGGGAGGCCCAAAAAATTGTCAAAGACTCCAGTCACCCAAGTCATAGACTGTTCTCTCTGCTACCGCACAGCAAGCGGTACCAGTGTGCCAAGTCTAGGTCCAAAAGGCTCCTTAACAGCTTCTACCCCCAAGCCATAAGACTGCTGAACAATTAATCAAATGGCCACCGGACTATTTACATTTACACCTCCCCCCTTTGGTTTTTACACTGCTGCTACTCGCTGTTTATTATCTATGCATAGTTACTTTACCCCTACCTAAATGTACAAATTACCTCAACTAACCTGTACCCCCACACATTGACTCGGTACAGTGCCCCTTGTATATAGCCTCGTTATCATTTTATTGTGTTACTTTTTTTTTTTTTTTTACTTTAGTGTATTTAGTAAATATTTTCTTAACGCTATTTCTTGAACTGCATTGTTGGTTAAGGGCTTGTAAGTAAGCATTTCACGGTAAGGTCTACACCTGTTGTATTCGGCACATGACAAATACAATTTGATTTGATTTGATTTGGAGACTAGTCAGGATCAATGGAAAGATGAACAGAGCAATTTACAGAGAAATCCTTGATGAAAACCTGCTCCAGATCGCTCAGGACCTCAGACTGGGGCTAAGGTTCACCTTCCAACAGGACAACGACCCTAAGCACACAGCCAAGACAACGCAGGAGTGGCTTCGGGACAAGTCTTTGAATGTCCTTGAGTGGCCCAGCCAGAAACCAGACTTGAACCCGGTCTAACATCTCTGGAGAGACCTGAAAATAGCTGTGCAGCGACACGCCCTATCCAACCTGACAGAGCTTGAGAGGATCTGCAGAGAAGAATGGGAGAAACTCCTCAAATACAGGTGTGCCAAGCTTGTAGCGTCATACCCAAGAAGACTCGAGGCTGTAATCGCTGCCAAAGGTGCTTCGACAAAGTACTGAGTAAAGGGTCTGAATACTTATGTAAATGTAATATTTCCATTTGTTATTTTTAATACATTTATAAAAAAGTCTAAAAACCTGTTCTCACTTTGTCATTATGGGGTATTGTGTGTAGATTGATGAGGTAAAAAACAATTTAATCAATTTTAGAATAAGACAAAGTGTGGAAAATGTCAAGGGGTCTGAATACTTTACAAATGCACTCAATTAGATTTTGTTCAAAATAATTTATAGGGCAGCCAATAATTGTGACACGCATGTTTTTGAATAAGATAATGATTTCTTGATGACGATTATTTTTCTATTTGAACAATTTTTACTCAATTTAAGGGTAGATTCATATGATCTTTTGAGTGTAAGATCAAGCTGATAGACCACAATGACATGTTTTCACAGCCTGTTTTGTTCACATTTCCTTCTGGTGCCAATAATTCAGGAGGGTACTGTACACTTCCACTCATCACTTAGAAACTGTGACGGAAGAAGTCTTCATTGTTACCCTTATCTCTCTCCCTTTGATTACCCTCATGTCAGTCATACATTATATTACAAAATATTAAGCTTCAAAGGCAAAACATATGATTAGACAAATAATAATATTTATTTGAATCATACAGTATGTTACTAAATTGAAATTAAAATGAAATGTTTTTGTAATTATTACATTTTACGAAATGTAAAAACAAAACATTAAAAAAATTAAAAAATAACAAAAGCAAGGTAAAAAGAAAAGGACACAGAAACAGATCCAGATTCCTATTGCCTTTACGAGTCGTCTTTGACCATATCCGTTAATCACATATAGCGGTTGGTCTTTCAGTACATTTTATGAAAAAACATTTTTTAATCATTTCCTTGACAGTCGGCCATTCGAGTGCATTCTGTAATTCTATGGAGAACATATCATAACCACATTGCAGAACCTTTCTTGGTGCCTTATTTTGTGCTATTTGCAGTCTATTTAGGTCACCAACACCTGCATTACTCGACAACAGTAGTTCATTTGACTATGGATGAGAGCTTGTGAGATTTGTTTTAGAATTTTCTCTACCTATCCCATAGGTATAAACACTGGTATTGACTCTACCTTTCCCTCTGATAGGCTTTGTTTGCCATAATACACCTAATGTATATGTACACCTATCCAATCCTTTCAACATGTAGGAGTGCTTAGTGTCGATTTAGGATTCAACATTTAAACTGTGCAACACTCCCCAAATTTGCGAAAAGTAAACATTTTGTGTTTATAGTGTTTTGTACGGTATGCCTTGACAAAAAACAAACAGAGTAAACATTTATTTTTTTATTCTTAGTTTTTCATTGCATGCAAAAATACAGTACCTCTCTTTTCTCACTCTTTCTTACCCAGTCTACTCATCCATCTTCAAGCTTTCATCCCTTCCCTGCTCTTCTATCACCCTCTCAGTTCCACCTCCAGCTGGCTCCCTCTTTTTCCTCTTCTCCAGTCTCTTCCTCTCCTCTTTCCTCCTCTTTTCTCTCTTCTTCTCCTCCTTTTTTTGAATCTTTCGCTCCATCTCCAGGAGCTCAGCTTGAGCTTTCTCTCTCTTTTTCAGCTCCTCAGACCACTTCTTCTCTTTCTTAATCCTGTCTTTCATCATGGCATTGTGTATCTTAATCAGCCCCTCTAACCTCTTTTTCTCTGCCTTTTCCTTCTCTTTTCTTTCCTTCTCTCTCTTTTTCTGTTCTAACTTGTCCCTCTTTTTTTCTCAGCCTTCATGGCTTTCTTTTGCTCTTTCTCTTTCGCCTTCATCTCCTTTTTCTCTTTCTCGTCACCGTTCATCTTCTTATTCAGTTTCTTATTTTTCTCTTTTTCCTCCATCTTTAAAAACGTGACTTTCTGCTTGAGGTTCATGGCCAGAAAGCCCACTCTTCCCAGGATGGTCTCTGCTCTCTCTGATGAAACCGTCCCATTGGAGCTCTTGGAATGGGCACGGTCCACCTCACGCTTCAAACCCTCCCTAGGGCTCACCTCCTCCTTGACGCTCCTCTCTTCACTCTCAATGTCAATGCCTTCATCAATAGAATGCATTAGCCATTAGGCTGGCTCACTACAATTGTAGCATGACATCTCAGGTGTCAGGATGAAGCATTTTCTCACAAAAAGAGGACTCAAGCAAACTATCTCTCTTCAACAGTTTCACTAGTCATGTTAGGTCTACTTAAAATGTCACATTCATACACAAGTAATTTGAAAATAAGTTATACTACTGAAACACATTCACAATAAGTTATATTACAACCTACCTCTGAAGTAAGCAGTGTGTTCTCTCACTAATGAAATAGGACATTAATAATCTGTCAGTGGTTATTTGAATCAGTCTCTTTGCACTGTTCAGTTTGTCTGTGCAACAGGTAACCTTCCAGAATCGGAATCGTGTGATGTCACAATGGAGTCCCCATTGCCATGGTTACCCACAGCAGCTTTCATGTGTAATCAAATGCTGGCAGAATTTATTTTATTTTATTTTTTTATTTTTTGTACCTATGCAGCACAGTCATACCTAATATATACAATGAATCCATATAACCTAATTTTTTATTAAAATAAAATGCTGTAACTCATATAAAATGGTTGACCATTCAAACGACATGTGTTTTGCCTAATATGTTTTAGATATCATAACTAGCAGCCAGGCTTACTTAGATTGTTTGTTCGATCTCAGCCTACCACTAATGTCAATATTTTCATTCATCATCATCATCATCATCATCATCATCATCATCATCATCATCATCAATAAAATACATAGGCTACCTTACTACAGTAAAACAAGTCTTCCATAGTCTATGTCACCTCAGTAACAAAGTTCCAAAAAAGAAATGAGGGTTCAAGAAAACATCTCTCTTCAATGGCCTCAGCTATTAGCCATATGATCAACAAGGTCAAATGCAGCACTAAAATCAAGAAGCAGCTCATCCACAAGTTTATCTTGGTCAAGTGACCTGAGCCATTGATCGATTAAATCAACCAGATCTGTTGCAGTCGAGTGATCCTTACGGTATCTTTACGGTACGCATGCTCATAGAGGGATAAAATTAGCTGGATGTGTAATTATATAGGCCCAAAAAATGTAATTGAAGAGTAGGTGTCATTGATGTTTAGCATTTTAGTTTAATAAATTATTAAATAAGGAAATCAATATCAGCTGACTATAGAACAGTATTTGTAGACCTGCCAACGGCGCCCATTGTTTAAAAATATGTTTGAACATTTTCTTATCCATGTCTTTCCAGTTGATATTACCAAACAGACAACCTTTGTTGCTCAAGAGCGTCACACATTCCTCCATTCATTCTCTATAATATTCCCCTCCATCACATTCCTCTATCATATTCCCTCTATCATATTCCCTCTATTATATTCCCTCTATTATATTCCTCTCCATCATATTCCACTCCATCATAATACTCGCTATCATATTCCCTCTATCATATTCCTCTTTATTTATACAGGGAATCCCAATTGAGACCAGTGTCTCTTTTTCAATGGTGCCCTGTGTTATATCAATTAACAATCCAAACAGCTTAAACAGATAAAATTACATGCAGAGCAGAATATATATAGAGCAAAATTATTTGACTTGAACACATACATTTCACAATGAACAGGTCTTGTATTTAACCAGTTGAGCTGACAACCATTTTGCACTGTTTCACTAGGGCTTTAGTCATCAATCTAGCAAGAGGGCAATATTTTATTAATGTAGTGGTGTCCCTCCCCCCAGGAAGCTATGACCTTTAGATTTCACCTGGAATTGTTCATTTGTGTCTGAGAAAAAAAACAACTTTTCAAACCATATGATCTAGTACACAAGAAAAATATAATACAACCTTCTTTACTACTTGGCCAAACATTTCATGACATTAGTGATAGTCAAAATCTGTAACATTTGTGAATGTAAATTAACATTTGGGCCATTTAACCAGTGTGCATCCCGCCTATAGACAATGGGAGAAGGGCTATGTAAAGGTCTCGATTTTGTCGTTCTGAACAAATGTTTGACTTCCACACAAAATTACTTCTTGACTTATTTTAGGTTTAAGGAAGTGTGTAGGTCGCATTCTTTATAGTAGAGCTATGAAAGTTATGTATTTAGCTCTGCCTGCTCGAGACAAATTCAGTGATTGCTTTGCCATGTCTGTGCCGTGAAGCAGTAAAGATGGATAAATGTTTTTCCTGGAACGCCCCTTTGACTTAACGTTGCAGTTAAGTGATATAAATGGATGTAATGATGCAGCCGACCACCAGAGGGAGGCAAATACAAGTTTATTCGACAGATGACGTTTACGTGGTTCTAGGAAGGTCTGGATGGATGTCTTCTGAAATATAAAACGGTGGAAAATCAATCAAAATAATTCATGTAAACATTTAAAATATTTTTAAAGAAATTCTAGCGCCCGATTTCGGGGACTGTCAGCCTAAGAGGTTTTAAGTCTTAAAGTGATCTAATGAAACAAATCCTCTCTGTCACATTCCTCTCAATATATTCCCTCTATCATATTCCCCTCTATCCTAATCCAAATTCCTCTCCATATTCCTCTCCACCCACTCCTCCTCCTTCCTCCTCTCCCTCATCTCAGTGCAGCCCCACTCCATCCACTAGAGCAGGAAGTCTCTGGACTCAGTGAGGTCCAGCTCAGACTGAAGAGAGGCCATTTGGACTCTCTTCTCCTTTAGCTGTTCCTCCAGCCTGGCAAATACTATCTCCTTGTCAACCAAGCAACCTGATCTGGACTTTGAGATGATCTGACGTCTCTTTTGCTTGAGACATTTCTCTTTGCTGCTCATCTCTTGAGTATTCCATGACACTAATGTCCTTCTTGAAGTAGCATAAATCTGAGGCTACCTCTTTTTTCAGATCCTCATGTGCTTCTCTTATAGGTTTGAATGTGTGTCCTCTGTCGTCTCACCCATCTCTGCAGATCACAGAGATCAGCTTACTGTCCGTCTCACAGAACAGCTTCAGAGCCTCTCCATGTTCACCACATTCATCTCTCTACTGTTTCCTCTCTCGGCAGTAGCTCTCTTTCTTTTAGCATCTTCCTCCAGTTTCAGCTGGTAGGCCACGTTCCTGATCAGTCTGTTGATCTGGAAGATTCTGTCACTGACCAGAGCCCTGCCCACTTGACAGAGTTGGTGTCCAGCATTCAGGCTGTCTTGGAGGCATCTCTTGCAGAAGGTGTGCTGATAGCTTAGAGACACAGGCTCAGTGTAGATGGAACAGCACAGGTGGTCTGCCAGGTCAGAGAGGAAGCTGTGGCCATAATGACTGTGCTCGTGCTCAGTGTGTGTGAGAGACAAAGAGGCAGTGTCCGAATTTCCAAATTAGAGTACTAAATAGTATATAAAAACATTTAGTTTTTTAGTATGTGAAATTTAGAAATTATGCCGCGTTCACATGCTAGTCGGACCTAGGAAACTCTGAAATTTCCGACTTGTTGATTCGTTGAATGTGGCACGTGTATAACTACAACCAGTAAGCAAGTAAAAAATGTCCGGGTTTCAAAGTTCCGACTAGCACGTGAACGCTGCAATAGCAATAAGAATCATCTAATGCGCGATTGCATTGACTCCCGTCATTCGTTCATTTCGGTACAGCGCGTCAATTTATCTGACTATCAGCTGTTGCCAAACAAGTGAGTCAGAAAATAAAAGTGAATTATACTAGATCAAAGGCGAAATTAGTATGCTGTTTAAGTAAGTATTACGCTAGATTGGATATTCAGACACAGCCAGTAACAGGTCTATCTTGGAAAATACATGTATGTTCTTGAAGTACGCAGTCAAATTACATTAGCTTTAAAGCCCTCATGAAGAATACTGACAGACTTCTTGTAAAGGTAGAGGCATGTGACTATCATAAAGCAAGACAGACTAAAGTTCAGTGTCAGTGACAACTTTCAATGTGGGTGTAGGGAAAAAGCTAAAACACAAGTGAATAAAGGATGGGTTTTATTATTCATACAGTATAAATAGGAAATGTCTAATAAACAAATTATTCAAACGAATTCTTTGGATTGGAGATGACTGCTTTAGACTGTTGATGCACACATTGAGGTCAGCAAGCACCAAATAAGTTTCCAGCCAGTGGTTATTACAAGTAACTACACATATCACACCACAACAGCTAACATAGTGTCTCACTCCCTCTCCTCCTCTCCTCCTCTCCCTCTTGTCTCCTCTGTTCTTCCTCTATTCCTCCTCCTCTCCTCCTCGCCCTCTCAGCGGCTCCAGCTGGATAGAGGGACGGCGAGGTGACTTCCTGCCTCTCTCACTGGAGGGCGGGAGAGGGGGATCAAAGAGGATGAGGAGGAGGTGGAGAGAAAGAGAGTAGGAATGGAAGAGGACGTGGAGAGGGGTAGAGGAGGCAGAAAGCCTGGTCTAAGTATTGCTTTAAAGGGAATAGAGGGGGAGGAGGAGAGAGCGCGAGAGATGGGGGGAGTGGGAGAAAGAGGGGAGGAGGGGGAGGAAGGGGAGGGCAGCTGTGTCCGACACACCATCCTTACACCTACAACAGGTAGGCCAGGGGGCGGGACCTGTAGGTGAGACTCATAACATGATAAGGGGGGCAGGTGAAGAAGGAGCTGGAGTCAAGGAGGGGAGGGTGTTCCTACGAGCCCCCTGCCAGCGAGACGGGGAGCAGGGAGGAAGTCTGTCCACGGAGCATTTCTGGGTCATTGTGTCGCCTCAAATGAGATTAGATCCCCCTCTACAATGTAAAGCAGTTTGAGCACTGGGGGGTTCTCTGTATAAATCCAAGGTGAAACCTCCAGGGGCTAGCCTTCTCTCAGGGGAGAGTCTGCTCTGGGCTGCCTGAGAAAGGTGCTCCTCTGTGGGGAGGAGAGAACAAGAGCCCCCCAGAAGAGATCTCCTTATGGTAGTGATGGACAGATCAACTCTCCTTGTCATCTTCCACCTCTTCCTCTTCCTCTTGCTCGGCCTTCTCCCTCCTTTCCTTCTTACAGTCGTGATGGAGAGAACCCTTTTCTCCCTTTCCTCCTTCCTCTCCTCCCTCTTTCTCTTCCTCTACCTTCCTCTCCCTCCTTCACTCTTGGTAGACCTTGTTTAGTCAAGCCAGATTGTGGATAGCTAGCCATGGTTCAGACCACTGTCACTGTCTGGGAGGGGGGATACAGGACTGGTCCACTGGACTCAGCTCACATGGGGAGAACCTGCTGCTGCTGCCACTCCCCCTCTTACCTGGGATGAGATCACGTTTGGAGGAAACCTGGCACCATCCCTACGGTGAAGCATGGTGGTGGCAGCATCATGCTGTGGGGAGGATTTTCAGGGACAGGGACTGGGAACACGCCCCATTCACATCGACGGGGCTGTAGTGGAGCGGGTCGAGAGTTTCAAGTTCCTTGGTGTCCACATCACCAACAAACTATCATGGTCCAAACACACCAATACAGTCGTGAAGAGGGCACGACAACGCCTTTTCCACCTCAGGAGACTGAAAAGATTTGACATTGGTCCCAAGATCCTCAAAAAGTTCTACAGCTGCTCCAGAAGAGCTTCTGACTGGTTGCTTCACCGCCTGGTATGGCAACTGCTCGGCATCCGACCGTAAGGCGCTACAGAGGGTAGTGCGTACGGCCCAGTACATCACTGGGGCCAAGCTTCCTGTCATCCAGGACCTATATACTAGGCGGTGTCAGAGGGAGGCCCAAAAAATTGTCAAAGACTCACCCAAGTCATAGACTGTTCTCTCTGCTACCGCACAGTACCCCCAAGCCATAAGACTGCTGAACAATTAATCAAATGGCCACCCAGACTATTTACATTGACACCTCCCCCCTTTGTTTTTACACTGCTGATACTCGCTGTTTATTATCTATGCATAGTTACTTTACCCCTACCTAAATGTACAAATTACCTCAACTAACCTGTACCCCCACACATTGACTCGGTCCCGGTACCCCTTGTATATAGCCTCGTTATTATTTTATTGTGTAACTTTTCTTTTTTTTTTTTTACTTTAGTGTATTTAGTAAATATTTTCTTAACTCTATTTCTTGAACTGCATTGTTGGTTAAGGGCTTGTAAGTAAGCATTTCACGGTAAGGTCTACACCTGATGTATTCGGCACATGACAAATACAAGAAACCGGACTTGAACCCGATCTAACATCTCTGGAGAGACCTGAAAATAGCTGTGCAGCGACACGCCCTATCCAACCTGACAGAGCTTGAGAGGATCTGCAGAGAAGAATGGGAGAAACTCCTCAAATACAGGTGTGCCAAGCTTGTAGCGTCATACCCAAGAAGACTCGAGGCTGTAATCGCTGCCAAAGGTGCTTCAACAAAGTACTGAGTAAAGGGTCTGAATACTTAAGTAAATGTAATATTTCCATTTGTTATTTTTAATACATTTATAAAAAAGTCTAAAAACCTGTTCTCACTTTGTCATTATGGGGTATTGTTTATAGATTGATCATGAAAAAAACAATTTAATCAATTTTAGAATAAGACAAAGTGTGGAAAAAGTCAAGGGGTCTGAATATATTTACAAATGCACTCAATTAGATTTTGTTCAAAATAATGTATAGGGCAGCCAATAATTGTGACACGCATGTTTTTGAAAAACATAATGATTTCTTGATGACGATTATTTTTCTATTTGAACAATTTTTACTCAATTAAAGGGTAGATTCATATGATGTTTTGAGTGTAAGATCAAGCTGATAGACCACAATGACATGTTTTCACAGCCTTTTTTGTTCACATTTCCTTCTGGTGCCAATAATTCAGGAGGGCACTGTACACTTCCACTCATCACTTAGAAACTGTGATGGAAGAAGTCTTCATTGTTACCCTTATCTCTCTCCCTTTGATTACCCTCATGTCAGTCATACATTATATTACAAAATATTAAGCTTCAAAGGCAAAAAATATGATTAGACAAATAATAATATTTATTTGAATGATACAGTATGTTACTAAATTGAGATTTAAATGAAATGTTTTTGTAATTATTACATTTTACGAAATGTAAAAACAAAACATTAAAAAAATAACAAAATAACAAAAGCAAGGTAAAAAGAAAAGGACACAGAAACAGATCCAGATTCCTATTGCCTTTACGAGTCGTCTTTGACCATATCCAGTTGATCACATATAGCGGTTGGTCTTTCAGTACATTTTATGAAGAAAAAAAATGTGTGTGTTTTTTTTATCATTTCCTTGACAGTCGGCCATTCGAGTGCATTATGTAATTCTATGGAGAACATCTCATAACCACATTGCAGACCCTTTCTTGCTGCCTTATTTTGTGCTATTTGCAGTGTCTTTAGGTCACCAACACCTGCATTACTCCAGACAACGGTAGTTCATTTGACTATGGATGAGAGCTTGTGAGATTTGTTTTAGAATTTTCTCTACCAATCCCATAGGTATATCAATTTTCAATCAATTTTATTTTATATAGCCCTTCTTACATCAGCTAATATCTCGAAGTGCTGTACAGAAACCCAGCCTAAAACCCCAAATAGCTAGTAATGCAGGTGTAGAAGCACGGTGGCTAGGAAAAACTCCCTAGAAAGGCGAAAACCTAGGAAGAAACCTAGAGAGGAACCAGGCTATGAGGGGTGGCCAGTCCTCTTCTGGCTGTGCCGGGTGGAGATTATAACAGAACCATGCCAAGATGTTCAAAAATGTTCATAAGTGACAAGCATGGTCAAATAATAATCAGGAATAAATCTCAGTTGGATTTTCATAGCCGATCATTAAGAGTTGAAATCAGCAGGTCTGGGACAGGTAGGGGTTCCATAACCGCAGGCAGAACAGTTGAAACTGGAATAGCAGCAAGGCCAGGCGGACTGGGGACAGCAAGGAGTCACCACGGCCGGTAGTCCCGACGTATGGTCCTAGGGCTCAGGTCTCTCAGTTGGCTTTTCATAGCCGATCATTAAAGAGTTGAAAACAGCAGGTCTGGGACAGGTAGGGGGTTTTCGTAGCCGCAGGCAGAACAGTTGAAACTGGAATAGCAGCAGGGCCAGGCGGACTGGGGACAGCAAGGTGTCATCATGCCCGGTAGTCCTGACGTATGGTCCTAGGGCTCAGGTTCTCAGAGAGAAAGAGAGAACGAGAGAATTAGAGAGAGCATACTTAAATTCACACAGGACACTGGATAAGACAGGAGAAGTACTCCAGGTATAACCAACTAACCCCCAGCCCCCGACACATAAACTACTGCAGCATAAATACTGGAGGCTGAGACAGGAGCGGTCCGAGACACTGTGGCCCCATCCGAAGAAACCCCGGACAGGGCCAAACAGGAAGGATATAACCCCACCCACTCCGCCAAAGCACAGCCCCCGCACCACTAGAGGGATATCCCCAACCACCAACTTACAATCCTGAGACAAGGCCGAGTATAGCCCACAGAGGTCTCCACCACAGCACAAACCAAGGGGGGGGCGCCAACCCAGACAGGAAGATCACGTCAGTAACTCAACCCACTCAAGTGACGCACCCCTCCCAGGGACGGCATGAAAGAGCACCAGCAAGCCAGTGACTCAGCCCCTGCAACAGGGTTAGAGGCAGAGAACCCCAGTATAAACACTGGTAATGGCTCTACCTTTCCCTCTGATAGGCTTTGTTTGCCATATTACACCTAATTTATATGTACACCTATCAAATCCTTTCAACATGTAGGAGTGCTTAGTGTTGATTTAGGATTCAACATTTAAACTGTGCAACACTCCCCAAATTTGCGAAAAGTAAACATTTTGTGTTTATAATGTTTTGTACGGTATGCCTTGACAAAAAACAAACAGAGTAAACATTTATTTTTTATTCTTTGTTTTTCATTGCATGCAAAAATACAGTATCTCCCTTCTCACTCTTTCTTACCCAGTCTACTCATCCATCTTCAAGCTTTCATCCCTTCCCTGCTCTTCTATCACCCTCTCAGTTCCACCTCCAGCTGGCTCCCTCTTTTTCCTCTTCTCTAGTCTCTTCCTCTCCTCTTTCCTCCTCTTTTCTCTCTTCTTCTCCTCATTTTTTTGAATCTTTCGCTCCATCTCCAGGAGCTCAGCTTGAGCTTTCTCTCTCTTTTTCAGCTCCTCAGACCACTTCTTCTCTTTCTTAATCCTGTCTTTCATCATGGCATTGTGTATCTTAATCAGCCCCTGTAACCTATTTTTCTCTGCCTTTTGCTTCTCTTTTCTTTCCTTCTCTCTCTTTTTCTGTTCTAAATTGTCCCTCTTTTTCTCAGCCTTCATGGCTTTCTTTTGGTCTTTCTCTCTCGCCTTCATCTCCTTTCTCTCTTTCTCGTCTTCTTTCAACTTCTTATTCAGTTTCTTATTTTTCTCTTTTTCCTCTGTCTTTAAAAACGTGACTTTCTGCTTGAGGTTCATGGCCGGAAAGCCCACTCTTCCCAGGATGGTCTCTGCTCTCTCTGATGAAACCGTCCCATTGGAGCTCTTGGAATGGGCACGGTCCGCCTCACGCTTCAAACCCTCCCTCGGGCTCACCTCCTCCTTGACGCTCCTCTCTTCACTCTCAATGTCAATGCCTGTCCAATAATCCTAACAGGAAGACATTGACTCTAGATGTAATATTGTTCCAATGTGGCACATTCAATACACATTTGAGTGATCAACATACATTGATGGCCTCATGGGGCACACAATTTGGAGGACAGTAATTGAGGTAACTTGTTTATTTGTATCCCAAACCGATTTTATAATATCCATAGATGTTCTTCCTGGGTCCACACCAAACGTAATACAAATGTTAACCCTAGTAAGGGGTGATGTTTTATACTATGAGCATAGAGTAGCAGGGTTGGGGTCAATTCCATTTCAATTCCAGTCAATTCAGGAAGTACTTAATTCAATGCTTTGAATTGAAATGGAACAGACCCCCAACCCTGTAGAGTAGTAGTGTAAAATAGGACACCTACCTTTGCCTCTTCCAGCGTCCAGGGCCTGGGTACCTCATCCTCTGACCTGCATATGGAGGCTCTCACTCTAACAGGCGTCTTAGTGGCCATGCAGAGCAGAGGGGTTGCCAGAGTTAAGTTAGCATCTGGGACCAGCTGGTGAGCATGAGGACAGCGATCACCTCTTCACTAGTGCCCTTCCCTTTCTGCTCTGGCTGCTTGTGGTCCTTGTCATGGATGCATGCCAGGCTTGGAGGAAGTGCTAGGGCAGGGCTTTTATCACTCATCAGTTCCTCTCTCTTGACAGTGGATGCAACTGCACTTGCCTCTGTGTTAACTGAGCACTCTGTGGTGTCCTCAACTGTCTCCTCTGGCTGCTTGTGGTCATTGTTGTTGTGAATGCATTGCAGACCTGGAGGACTTTATCATCCCAGGTGTAAATGGCAACAGTTGCCTCTGTGTCGACTGAGCACTTTGTAGTGCACTCAACTGTCTTCCATAGCTGTTTGTGGTCATTGTTGTGGGTGCAGGTCAGGATTAGAGGCAGTGTTGCAGGTGCAGGAGGACTTTTATCAGCCAAAAACTCCTCTGTGTGGACAATGGACATGGAAACGGCTGCTTCCCTGGCAATCGGACACTTGTTGGTGTCCTCTACTGCCTCCCTGGCAGATTGTGGACAGTGGATACGGAAATGGCCGCTTCCCCTGGACACTTGACTCTTGGTGGTGTCCTCTACTGCCTCCTCTGGCTGCTTGTGGTCATTGTCTAGAATGTGTGGCAACTTTGAAGGCAGCATTGGAGCCGGGCTTTTATCACCCAACAGGTCCTCTCCCTGGACAATGGATGTGCCTGCAGTGATCGCTGTGGTAACGGAGGACTCAGTGGCATCCTCTTTTGTCTCCTCGGTCAGTTTGTGGTCAGAGTCTCGGATACATGGCGAGCTTGGAGGCAGTGCTGCAGGGTCAGGAGGGCTTTGATCAGCTGCCATGTCCTCTTTGAGGTGAGTGGACACATCATTGTTTGTTTCACTGACAACTGGACACTTGGTGGTGCCCTCTACTGCCTCTCCTGGCAGTTTGTAGTCAACTTCAAAGACAAGTGGCAGACTTGGAGGCAGCATTGGGACAGGGCATTTAGCTGCTGATCTGTACACTCCAAAATCAACAGTAGCTGTGCCTGCAGTGGTCTCTGTAGCAACTGAGACCTCATAGGTATCCTCTACTGTCTGCTCTGGTGGCATGAAGTCATCATCAAATACTGTTGGCAGGCATGGAGGCAGCACTGAAGGAAGAATTCTAGCTGCCCATTGATTCTCTCCCTTGACAGTGGCTGTGGTAGCAGTGGCCTCTGTGGCAACTGGGCACTCTGTGGCTGAAACAGCAGGCTGGGAGGTTTCGAGGAAATTGAATGAATTGCCAATGAACCGCTGAGCCAGTGGTGGGAGGGAGTAAGGATAGAATCTGTCCTCTTCCTTGACCCTTGACATTAGATATTGCCACTGGAGCAACTGAGACCTCAGTGGTGCCCTCTACTGTCTGATGTGGCTGCATGGAGTCTTCGTCAAAGAAGTGTGGCAGGTATCGATGCAGCATTGAGGAAAGATGTATATCTGTCCATAGGTCCTCTCGTTTACCTGTAGATACATCTGCAGTGGCCTCTCTGGCAACTGGGCATTCAGCAGACTGGCAGGTTTCAGGGACAAAGTATGAAAATACAATGAACCGCTGTGCATCCTGAGCGCGTATGGTCAATGGAGAGGGGGGATGCAACATGATTGGTATAGGCCTCTGATTGGTGAAAGCCATTGGTGGGAGGGAGTCAATACAGGGAGCCATAAACTCAGTGAGAGGACAGTTGCTCACATCTCTCACATTCTGCGTGAGAAAAGAAAAAGACATGATGAAAGTGATCACATTCAGTACATACATACATACTGTATGAGTCAGCACTATTTACTTATACATCACACATATATATATATATATATATATATATATATATATATATATATATATATATATATAGTGTCCTCTCAGATGCTCTGCACCAGTCTGTCCCAACCCTGGGTCCCTAGCCAATGGGCCAGCTAAGTGTAAAAATACATGCCCCACAGCCAGCATAACATTTGACATTTTAGCCATTTATCAGACGCTTTTATCCAGAACAACTTATAGTTAGTTAGTGCATTCAACTTAAGGTAGCTAGGTGAGACAACCACATAATCCTGATATGAGCGTCTATGATAGAACGGTTGTTTATTTTTTATGACAAGACAACCATAAGAACTGAGGACATAAATACACTGAACAGACAGACATGATACAACACATTTAGACAAGAACAGTTATAAGCATTGCCATGGTGTAGCCTAATACAAAAGAAATAAGGACAAAACATTGTTAGCTTACATTCCATGTGATATGGAACATTTTGCCCTTACAATAACTTATATTTGCTTTAATTTATATTGTTAAATAGAACTCTAGTCGACTTTGTCAAAGTTGGTCTTGTTACCTCCTCAATCAGTCTTGGCATTTTCCTCGTCTTGAACCAAATCCTCCTCATCTTCTTCTCCTGATCCTTCTGGATCTGCAA
Source organism: Coregonus clupeaformis (assembly GCF_020615455.1). NCBI lineage: Eukaryota > Metazoa > Chordata > Actinopteri > Salmoniformes > Salmonidae > Coregonus > Coregonus clupeaformis. The sequence continues at coordinate 70,419 of NW_025534803.1, forward strand.
AACCAGAGCCAACCTGGCTCCCAGCTCCATCACGTAGTCTGTCTGGATCGCCCTTTCCTCCAACCGACACTCACCCCTCCTCTGTGTCAGCGTTGAACCCTCCATGTCTTCCTCTTAGCTAACAATAACTCTGGAAAATACATAACGTTGTAGTAAGTGGGTGTTGCTAACCAAATAATAATGCATCTCTTTACAATGTGCACACGTTTTCTTCCGAGCTACTTACAATTAAGCAAGTGAGAATCCTGATCCAGATATGTTTACGCAATAGGCCTATCTGAATTACTAGTAAAAAGTTGGCTACTGGAAAAGCGACCAAGATCAAATGAATCGATTTTGGCTGTTCTTATCATTTCGTGAACAATATCCTTTATGACATCATCATTGTGATGCAAGGCGTTGCCATTGGAGAAGAAAAAGCACAACACAGACTTTAAAAAGCAAACTTCAGGCTCTTTCTGTACCTTACTATAGAGCCATATTCAACCCCTTGTCACACCCTAGCTCTGGGACTCTATATGTTGAGCCAGTGTGTGTTCATTCTGTGGTGTTCATTCTAGTTTGTTGTATTCTATGTTTGCCTGAGTGACTCCCAATCAGAGGCAACGAGTGTCAGCTGTTGGCTGGTTGTCTCTGATTGGGAGCCATATTTGAACTGTCTGTTTTCCCTTTGAGTTTGTGGGTTTTTGTTCCGTGTCGGTATTTCTTACCGTTGGACGTTACGAGTCGTTTATTGTTTTGTTCGTGCTTTATTAAATAAAGTCTAAACATGTTCGTTCTACACGCTGCGCATTGGTCTACTTCTCTCCCTGACGATCGTGACACCCCTCATGTAGCTCTACTCTATATTGGGCCTGGTTCTCACAAACCACACCAATCACTTCCATCATATCATTAAAAACACTGTGTTTTGGGTAGAAAATGACTCTATATCCATGCAGGACCTAACTTGTACAGTTTCAACTATTTTAAAAACAAAGGATGTAAAAACGCCAGTCTTCTCTTTGAGTGCCCCTGAGTGCACCTCAATTTAGAGTGCACCTCAATTTAAAGAGGTCTATCAATTCAACCATTTGAAATGGATGTCCATTCAATTAAGAACATATTATTCTCATTAGAAATGAATCAACTACAAATTAGGTAGGCATACTTGTTTTTTTACACAACCTACTCTTTTGGTACATATTTATTGAGATAATTGATTACAACATATGTTGGTGATTAACACAGAGAGAGGTATTTTTTTTCTGTCATCAATAGAATGCATTAGCCATTAGGCTGGCTCACTACAATTGTAACATGACATCTCAGGTGTCAGGATGAAGCATTTTCTCACGAAAAGAGGACTCAAGCAAACTTTCTCTCTTCAACAGTTTCACTAGTCATGTTAGGTCTACTTAAAATGTCACATTCATACACAAGTCATTTGAAAGTAAGTTATAATACTGAAACACATTCACAATAAGTTATATTACAACCTACCTCTGAAGTAAGCAGTGTGTTCTCTCACTAATGAAATAGGACATTAATAATCTGTCAGTGGTTAGTTGAATCAGTCTCTTTGCACTGTTCAGTTTGTCTGTGCAACAGGTAACCTTCCAGAATCGGAATCTTGTGATGTCACAATGGAGTCCCCATTGCCATGGTTGTACCTATGCAGCACAGTCATACCTAATATATGCAATGAATCCATATAACCTAATTTTTTATTAAAATAAAATGCTGTAACTCATATCAAATGGTTGACCATTCAAACGACATGTGTTTTGCCTAATTAAAAGTCAATATGTTTTAGATATCATAAATAGCAGCCAGGCTTACTTAGGTAGTTTGTTCGATCTCAGCCTACCACTAATGTCAATATTATTCATCAACATCATCATCATCATCATCATTATCAATAAAATACATAGGCTACCTTACTACAGTAAAACAAGTCTTCCATAGTCTATGTCACCTCAGTAACAAAGTTCAAAAAAATAAATGAGGGTTCAAGAAAACATCTCTCTTCAATGGCCTCAGCTATTAGCCATATGATCAACAAGGTCAAATGCAGCACTAAAATAAAGAAGCAGCTCATCCACAAGTTTATCTTGGTCAAGTGACCTGAGCCATTGATCGATTAAATCAACCAGAGCTGTTGCAGTCGAGTGATCCTTACGGTATCTTTACGGTACGCATGCTCATAGAGGGATAAAATTAGCTGGATGTGTAATTATATAGGCCCAAAAAAATGTAATTGAAGAGTAGGTGTCATTGATGTTTAGCATTTTAGTTTAATAAATTATTAAATAAGGAAATCAATATCAGCTGACTATAGAACAGTATTTGTAGACCTGCCAACAGCGCCCATTGTTTAAAAATATGTTTGAACATTTTCTTATCATTTGATATAACCAAACAGACAACCTTTGTTGCTCAAGAGCGTCACACATTCCTCCTTTCATTCTCTATAATATTCCCCTCCATCACATTCCTCTATCATATTCCCTCTATCATATTCCCTCTATTATATTCCCTCTATTATATTCCTCTCCATCATATTCCACTACATCATAATACTCGCTATCATATTACCTCTATCATGTTCCTCTTTATTTATACAGGGAATCCCAATTGAGACCAGTGTCTCTTTTTCAATGGTGCCCTGTGTTATATTGATTAACAATCCAAACAGCTTAAACAGATAAAATTACATACAGAGCAGAAAATATATAGAGCAAAGTTATTAGACTTGAACACATACATTTCACAATGAACAGGTCTTGTATTTAACCAGTTGAGCTGACAACCATTTTGCACTGTTTCACTAGGGCTTTAGTCATCAATATAGCAAGAGGGCAATATGTTATTAATGTAGTGGTGTCCCTCCCCCCAGGAAGCTATGACCTTTAGCTTTCAACTGGAATTGTTCATTTATGTCTGAGAAAAAAAACACTTTTCAAACCATATGATCTAGTACACAAGAAAAGTATAATACAACCTTCTTTACTACTTTGCCAAACATTTCATGACATTAGTGATAGTCAAAATCTGTAAAATGTGTGAATGTCTAAATTAACATTTGGGCCATTTAACCAGTGTGCATCCCTCCTATAGACAATGGGAGAAGGGTTATGTAAAGCTCTCGATTTTGACTTTCTGAACAAATGTTTGACTTCCACACAAAATTACTTCTTGACTTATTTTAGGGTTAAGGAAGTGTGTAGGTCGCATTCTTTATCGTAGAGCTATGAACGTTATTTCTTTAGCTCTGCCTGCTCGAGACAAATTCAGTGATTGCTTTGCCATGTCTGTGCCGTGAAGCAGTCAAGCTGGATAAATGTTTTTCCTGGAACGCCCCTTTGATGTAGCGTTGCAGTGAAGTGATATAAATTGATGTAATGATGCAGCCGACCACCGGAGGGAGGCAAATGCAAGTTTATTAGACAGAGGACGTTTACCTGGTTCTAGGAAGGTCTAGATGGATGTCTTCTGAAATATAAAACGGTGGGAAATCAATCAAATAAGTCATGTAAACATTTACATATTTTTTAAAGAAATTCTAGCGCCCGAATTCGGGGACTGTCAGCCTAAGAGGTTTTACGTCTTAAAGTGATCTAATGAAACAAATCCTCTCTGTCACGGTTTCGGCCGAGGCTGCCTCTCTCCCATGTTCGGGCAGGCTTCGGCGTTCGTTGTCTCCGGAATACTAGCTGCCACCGTTGTATGTTTCATGTTCGTTTGCTTTTGTCTGTTTGTTGTCACACCTGTTCTTGTTTAGCCTAATTAGTGTTCTATAAGTTTCTCGTTGTGTTTGTCTAGTGTTGTGTGTTATTGATTTTTGTCATTCGTGTATAGGGCGTGATTCCTGTATTTCGCTCGGTTGAGCTTCCCTCCACGTTTGGAGTATTTACGCACCTGTTTGTGCGCTTTTGTTTTGTTCGCCTTCGTGCGTATTTCGCCTTCGGGCAAGAGTTGACCTATTGCCGTGTTTGGCGATCACTAAAGTCTGTTGGACTATCCGTCTGTGTCCTGCGTTTGATTCCACCACTGCACCCACCTACAGCACGCGCTGACAGAATAACACACCTTTTAAATGGAATCAGCAGGAGCCGCAGCAGCCCAGGCGACGCTGGAGGACAGGGTCCGGGAACAAGGTGACCAGATCCTGCAGATGGGGACCGCACTGCAGGAGGTGATCACCACCATCCGAGGCTGGTGGACGCCTCCACCGCCACCCGCCCTGCCAGCACCATCGGCCAGTCAGCCTATTCCCGCACCGGAACCCCGAGGAGTCCGACTCTCGCTCCCGAGGGCTTACGATGGAACCGCGGCTGGGTGCCAGGGTTTCCCTTCTCCAGGTGGAGCTGTACCTGGCCACCGTGCACCCGGCGCCCTCGGGACATGAGAGCGTGTCCGCCCTGATCTCCTGCCTGTCCGGGAAGGCGTTGGAATGGGCCAACGCGGAGTGGAGGAGGATCGACGCGGACACCATAACCTACGAGGAGTTCTCCCGCCGCTTCAGGGCGGTGTTTGACCATCCCCCGGAGGGGAGCGGCGGGGGGAGCGTCTGGTCTTCCTCCGGCAGGGGAGGAGGAGTGCTCAGGAGTTCGCCCTCGAATTCCGTACTCTAGCGGCAGATGCAGGGTGGAATGATCGGGCTCTCGTCGATCACTACAGATGTAGTCTACGAGAGGACGTCCATCGGGAGCTGGCCTGTAGGGACACCAGCCTCACGTTCGACCAGTTGGTTGACATGTCCATCAGGCTGGATAACCTGCTAGCTACCCGCGGACGTCCCGAGGGGGTCCGTCCATTTCACCCTCCAGCGCCTCCGAGCCGTGCCCCCATGGAGCTCGGGGCGCTGGCGCTAGAGAGAGGAGGGGTCGGCACTAGGGGTCCATCCCCTGCACCAACTGTGGTCGGGGGAGGACACACCGCGGCTAGGTGCTGGGGATGGCCTCCTAGGGGAGAGGACGACAGGTCCCGCACTGGGGATTCCTTCCAGGTGAGTAGGCGCCCCCACTCACCCAGAGCTCTCTGTTGCACATTTCTGTATACCTGTGCGTTTTCCACAGGTAGCACCTCATTCCCAGCATAAGGCGCTGGTAGATTCAGGCGCGGCTGGGAATTTTATTGATAAGAAGTTTTGTTTAGCTTTAGGGATTCCCCTTCTTCCTGTTGATGTCCCTTTCCCCGTTCATGCCCTAGATAGTCGTCCGTTGGGTGCGGGCTTGATCAGGGAGGTCACTGCGCCACTTAGGATGTGTGCGCAGGGGGGTCATCAGGAGATGATTCAGCTATTTCTGATTGACTCTCCTGCGTATCCGGTGGTGCTGGGCATGCCCTGGTTGAGTAACCATAACCCATCTATTTCGTGGCAGGAGAGGGCTCTGATGGAGTGGTCTGCCCAGTGTGTGGGTAGATGTTTAGGGCGTTTCCGTAGGGGCTACCTCGGTGGAGAGTCCAAACCAGGTGCCCGCATTGCACGTTCCCCCTGAGTATGGGGATTTGGCTATTGCGTTTAGTAAGTCGAGGGCGACGCAGTTGCCGCCCCATAGGCAGGGAGATTGTGCGATAGACCTCCAGGCAGGAGCTGCGCTCCCACGGAGCCATGTGTATCCTCTGTCTCAAGAGGAGAAAAAAGCTATGGAGACCTACATAGAGGAATCTCTGAGACAAGGATACATACGGCCTTCCACTTCCCCTGCGTCCTCGAGTTTCTTTTTTGTGAAGAAGAAGGATGGTGGTTTGCGCCCGTGCATCGATTACCGTGGTCTCAATCAGATTACGGTGAAGTACAGTTATCCACTCCCGCTGATTGCGACCATGACTGAGTCATTGCATGGGGCGCGCTTCTTCACTAAATTAGATCTCAGGAGCGCGTACAACTTGGTGCGCATCAGGGAGGGCGATGAATGGAAGACAGCCTTTAGTACCACCTCGGGCCATTACGAGTATCTGGTCATGCCATACGGGTTGATGAACGCTCCGTCAGTTTTCCAATCATTCGTGGATGAGATCTTCAGGGACATGCAGGGGCAGGGGGTGGTTGTGTACATAGATGACATTCTCGTGTACTCGCCTACCCGTGTCGAGCATGTGGCCCTGGTGCGCCGAGTGTTGCGGAGGCTGGTGGAGCACGACCTGTATGTTAAGGCAGAGAAGTGTCTGTTTTTCCAGGAGTCGGTCTCCTTTTTGGGGTATCAGTTGTCCGCGTCAGGGGTGAAGATGGAGGTAGACCGTGTGTCGGCCGTGCGTAATTGGCAAACCCCATCCACTGTGAAGGAGGTGCAGCAGTTTTTGGGGTTTGCAAATTACTACAGGAGGTTTATCCGGGGTTTTGGACAGGTGGCAGCTCCCATCACGTCTCTTTTGAAGGGGGGTCCGGTGCGTCTGCAGTGGTCGGCCGAGGCGGACAGGGCGTTTGGGAGGCTGAAGGACCTGTTTACCTCAGCCCCGGTGCTGGCGCATCCGGATCCCTCTTTGCCGTTCCAGGTAGAGGTAACGCGTCAGAGGCCGGTCTAGGAGCCGTGCTTTCACAACGGTCTGGCGCGCCACCTAAACTCCGCCCCTGTGCTTTTTATTCTAAGAAGCTCAGTCCGGTGGAGCGGAACTATGACGTAGGGGACAGGGAGCAGTTAGCCGTGGTGCAGGGCCTAAAGGTGTGGAGGCACTGGCTTGAGGGGGCTCAACACCCTTTCCTCATTTTGACGGACCACCGTAACCTGGAGTACATCCGGGCAGCGAGGAGGCTGAACCCTCGCCAGGCAAGATGGAATATGTTCTTGACAAGGTTTACATTTAAGATCACGTACATCCCTGGGTCACAGAACGGTAAGGCAGATGCGCTGTCTCGGCGGTATGACACGGAGGAGAGGTCCGTGGAGCCCACTCCCATACTGCCGGAGTCGTGTCTGGTGGCACCGGTAGTGTGGGAGGTCGATGCTGAACTCGAGCGGGCGTTACGCACCGACCCTAGTCCACCGCAATGCCCTGAGGGTCGGAAGTACGTTCCGCTCGAGGTTCGGGATCGATTGATCTATTGGGCTCACACGTCACCCTCCTCTGGACATCCTGGTATCGGCCGGACAGTGCACTGTCTTAGTGCCAAGTACTGGTGGCCCACGTTGGCGAAGGATGTGAGGGTTTATGTTTCTCCTGCTCGGTGTGCGCCCAGTGTAAGGCGCCTAGACATCTGCCTAGGGGTAAGTTACTACCCCTGCCCGTTCCACAACGACCATGGTCTCACCTCTCGGTGGATTTCATTACTGACCTTCCTCCTTCACAGGGGAACACCACTATACTGGTCGTTGTGGACCGGTTTTCTAAGGCCTGTCGTTTGCTCCCCATGCCGGGCCTTCCTACTGCCCTGCAAACCGCCGAAGCACTATTCACCCATGTGTTCCGGCACTACGGGGTACCCAAGGATATTGTGTCTGATCTGGGTCCCCAATTTACCTCCAGGGTCTGGAGAGCCTTTATGGAGCGGTTGGGGGTCTCGGTGAGCCTCACCTCGGGTTACCACCCGGAGAGTAATGGGCAGGTGGAACGCGTGAACCAGGATGTGGGTAGGTTTCTTAGAACATACTGCCAGGACCGGCCGGAGGAGTGGGCAAGGTACGTTCCCTGGGCCGAGATGGCCCAGAATTCCCCTACGCCATTCCTCCACTAACCTAACCCCTTTTCAATGTGTGCTGGGTTACCAGCCGGTTCTGGCACCTTGGCAGCAGAGCCAGATCGAGGCTCCTGCGGTGGATGAGTGGGCGCGGCGCTCGGAGGAGACATGGAACGCTGCACACGTCCACCTGCAGCGGGCCCTCCGACGTCATAAGGCGAGCGCCGATCTCCACCGCAGTGAGGGACCGGTGTACGCACCTGGTGATCAAGTCTGGCTCTCTACCAGAAACCTGCCCCTCCGCCTGCCCTGTCGGAAACTGGGTGGCGGTTTGTAGGGCCATTTAAAGTCCTGGGAAGGTTGAACGAGGTGTGTTACAAATTACAACTGCCTGTTGAATATAAAAGTATTAACCCCTCGTTCCATGTGTCCCTTCTCAGGCCGGTGGTAGCTGGCCCACTCCAAGAAAGTGAGATCAGGGAGACTCCTCCGCCCCCATTGGACATCGAGGGGGCACCGGCGTACACTGTGAGGTCCATCTTGGATTCGAGACGTCGGATGGGGGGTCTAGTGGAGTGGGAGGGGTACGGTCCGGAGGAGCGGTGCTGGGTGCCGAGGAGAGACATCTTGGACCCGTCTCTCCTGACGGAATTCCATCGTGGGCACCCGACGCACCCTGCTCCGCGTCCTCCGGGTCGTACCTGAGGCCGGAGTCGGCGCACGTCTGGAGCCGCGCGTCAAGGGGGGGGTACTGTCACGGTTTCGGCCGAGGCTGCCTCTCTCCCTTGTTCGGGCAGGCTTCGGCGTTTGTTGTCTCCGGAATACTAGCTGCCACCGTTGTATGTTTCATGTTTGTTTGCTTTTGTCTGTTTGTTGTCACACCTGTTCTTGTTTAGCCTAATTAGTGTTCTATAAGTTTCTCGTTGTGTTTGTCTAGTGTTGTGTGTTATTGATTTTTGTCATTCGTGTATAGGGCGTGATTCCTGTATTTCGCTCTGTTGAGCTTCCCTCCACGTTTGGAGTATTTACGCACCTGTTTGTGCGCTTTTGTTTTGTTCGCCTTCGTACGTATTTCGCCTTCGGGCAAGAGTTGACCTATTGCCGTGTTTGGCGATCACTAAAGTATGTTGGACTATCCGTCTGTGTCCTGCGTTTGATTCCACCACTGCACCCACCTACAGCACGCGCTGACACTCTCTGTCACATTCCTCTCAATATATTCCCTCTATCATATTCCTCTCTATCATATTCCTCTCAACCCACTCCTCCTCCTTCCTCCTCTCCCTCATCTCAGTGCAGCCCCTCTCCATCCACTAGAGCAGGAAGTCTCTGGGCTCAGTGAGGTCCAGCTCAGACTGAAGAGAGGCCGTTTTAACTATCTTCTCCTTTAGCTGTTCCTCCAGCCTGGCAAGTACTATCTCCTTGTCAACCAAGCAACGTGATCTGGACTTTGAGATGATCTGACGTCTCTTTTGCTTGAGACATTTCTCTTTGCTGCTCATCTCTTGAGTATTACAGCACACTAATGTCCTTCTTTAAGTAGCATAAATCTGAGGCTACCTCTTTTTTCAGATCCTCATGTGCTTCTCTTATAGGTTTGAATGTGTGTCCTCTGTCGTCTCACCCATCTCTGCAGATCACAGAGATCAGCTTACTGTCCGTCTCACAGAACAGCTTCAGAGCCTCTCCATGTTCACGACATTCATCTCTCTACTGGTTCCTCTCTCGGCTGTAGCTCTCTGTCTTTTAGCATCTTCCTCCAGTTTCAGCTAGTAGGCCACGTTCCTGATCAGTCTGTTGATCTGGAAGATTCTGTCTCTGACCAGAGCCCTGCCCACTTGACAGAGTTGGTGTCCAGCATTCAGGCTGTCTTGGAGGCATCTCTTGCAGAAGGTGTGCTGATAGCTTAGAGACACAGGGTCAGTGTAGATGTCTGTGCAGATGGAACAGCACAGGTGGTCTGCCAGGTCAGAGGAAGCTGTTGCCATAATGACTGTGCTCGTGCTCAGTGTGTGAGAGACAAAGAGGCAGTGTCCGAATACCCATATTAGAGTACTAAATAGTATATAAAAACATTTAGTTTTTTAGTATGTGAAATTTAGAAATTATGCCGCGTTCACATGCTAGTCGGACCTAGGAAACTCTGAAATGTCCGACTTGTTGATCCGTTGAATGCGGCACGTGTATAACTACAACCAGTAAGCAAGTCTGAAATGTCCGGGTTTCCAAGTTCCGACTAGCACGTGAACGCTGCAATAGTACTAAGAATGCGTCATCTAATGCGCGATTGCATTGACTCCCGTCATTCGTTCATTTCGGTAAATACATGTATGTTCTTGAAGTACGCAGTCAAATTAACATTAGCTTTAAAGCCCTCATGAAGAATACTGACAGACTTCTTGTAAAGGTAGAGGCATGTGACTATCATAAAGCAAGGCAGACTAAAGTTCAGTGTCAGTGACAACTTTCAGTGTGGGTGTAGGGAAAAAGCTAAAACACAAGTGAATAAAGGATGGGTTTTATTATCCATACAGTATAAATAGGAAATGTCTAATAAACAAATTATTCCAACTAATTATTTGGATTGGAGATGACTGCTTTAGACTGTTGATGCACACATTGAGGTCAGCAAGCACCAAATAAGTGTCCAGCATGCTCTAGTGGTTATTACAAGTAACTACAAATATCACACCACAACAGCTAACATAGTGTCTCACTCCCTCTCCTCCTCTCCTCCTCTCCCTCTTGTCTCCTCTGTTCTTCCTCTATTCCTCCTCCTCTCCTCCTTGCCCTCTCAGCAGCTCCAGCTGGATAGAGTGACGGCGAGGTGACCTCCTGCCTCTCTCACTGGAGGGCGGGAGAGGGGGAACAAAGAGGATGAGGAGGAGGTGGAGAGAAAGAGAGTAGGAATGGAAGAGGAGGGGGAGAGGGGTAGAGGAGGCAGAAAGCCTGGTCTAAGTATTGCTTTAAAGGGAAGAGAGGGGGAGGAGGAGAGAGCGCGAGAGATGGGGGGAGTGGGAGAAAGAGGGGAGGAGGGGGAGGGCAGCTGTGTCCGACACACCATCCTTACACCTGCAACAGTTAGGCCAGGGGGCGGGACCTGTAGGTGAGACTCATAACATGATAAGGGGGGCAGGTGAAGAAGGGGTGGAGCTGGAGTCAAGGAGGGGAGGGTGTTCCTACGAGCCCCCTGCCAGCGAGACGGGGAGCAGGGAGGAAGTCTGTCCACTGAGCATTTCTGGGTCATTGGGTCGCCTCCAATGAGATTAGATCCCCCTTTACAATGTAAAGCAGTTTGAGTACTGGGGGGTTCTCTGTATAAATCCAAGGTGAAACCTCCAGGGGCAAGCCTTCTCTCAGGGGAGAGTCTGCTCTGGGCTGCCTGCGAAAGGTGCTCCTCTGTGGGAAAGAGGAGAGAACAAGAGCCCCCAGAAGAGATCAACTTATGGTAGTGATGTTCAAATCAACTCTCCTTGTCATTTTCCACCTCTTCCTCTTCCTCTTGCTCGGCCTTCTCCCTCCTTTCCTTCTTACAGTTGTGATGGAGAGAACCCTTTTCTCCATTTCCTCCTTCCTCTCCTCCCTCTTTCTCTTCCTCTACCTTCCTCTCCCTCCTTCCCTCTTCGTAGACCTTGTTTAGTCAAGCAAGATTGTGGATAGCTAGCCATGGTTCAGACCACTGTCGCTGTCTGGGAGGGGGGATACAGGACTGGTCCACTGGACTCAGCTCACATGGGGAGAACCTGCTGCTGCTGCCACTCCCCTTCTTACCTGGGATGAGATCACGTTTGGAGGAAACCTGGCACCATCCCTACGGTGAAGCATGGTGGTGGCAGCATCATGCTGTGGGGAGGATTTTCAGGGACAGGGACTGGGAACACGCCCCATTCACATCGACGGGGCTGTAGTGGAGCGGGTTGAGAGTTTCAAGTTCCTTGGTGTCCACATCACCAACAAACTATCATGGTCCAAACACACCAAGACAGTCGTGAAGAGGGCACGACAACGCCTTTTCCACCTCAGGAGACTGAAAAGATTTGACATTGGTCCCAAGATCCTCAAAAAGTTATACAGCTGCACGATCGAGAGCATCCTGACCGGTTGCATCACCGCCTGGTATGGCAACTGCTCGGCATCCGACCGTAAGGCGCTACAGAGGGTAGTGCGTACGGCCCAGTACATCACTGGGGCCAAGCTTCCTGCCATCCAGGACCTATATACTAGGCGGTGTCAGAAGGGAGGCCCAAAAAATTGTCAAAGACTCCAGTCACCAAAGTCATAGACTGTTCTCTCTGCTACCGCACAGCAAGCGGTACCAGAGTGACAAGTCTAGGTCCAAAAGGCTCCTTAACAGCTTCTACCCCCAAGCCATAAGACTGCTGAACAATTAATCAAATGGCCACCCAGATTATTTACATTGACACCTCCCCCCTTTGTTTTTACACTGCTGCTACTCGTTGTTTATTATCTATGCATAGTTACTTTACCCCTACCTAAATGTACAAATTACCTCAACTAACCTGTACCCCCACACATTGACTCGGTACCGGTACCCCTTGTATATAGCCTCGTTATTATTTTATTGTGTTAATTTATTTTAATTTTTTTACTTTAGTGTATTTAGTAAACATTTTCTTAACTCTATTTCTTGAACTGCATTGTTGGTTAAGGGCTTGTAAGTAAGCATTTCACGGTAAGGTCTACACCTGTTGTATTCGGCACATGACAAATACAATTTGATTTGATTTGATTTGGAGACTAGTCAGGATCAATGGAAAGATGAACAGAGCAATTTACAGAGAAATCCTTGATGAAAACCTGCTCCAGAGCGCTCAGGACCTCAGACTGGGGCTAAGGTTCACCTTCCAACAGGACAACGACCCTAAGCACACAGCCAAGACAACGCAGGAGTGGCTTCGGGACAAGTCTCTGAATGTCCTTGAGTGGCCCAGCCAGAAATCGGACTTGAACCCGATCTAACATCTCTGGAGAGACCTGAAAATAGCTGTGCAGCGACACACCCTATCCAACCTGACAGAGCTTGAGAGGATCTGCAGGGAAGAATGGGAGAAACTCCTCAAATACAGGTGTGCCAAGCTTGTAGCGTCATACCCAAGAAGACTCGAGGCTGTAATCGCTGCCAAAGGTGCTTCAACAAAGTACTGAGTAAAGGGTCTGAATACTTATGTTAATGTAATATTTCCATTTGTTATTTTTAATACATTTATAAAAAAGTCTAAAAACCTGTTCTCATTTTGTCATTATGGGGTATTGTGTGTAGATTGATGAGGAAAAAAACAATTTAATCAATTTTAGAATAAGACAGTGTGGAAAAAGTCAAGGGGTCTGAATACTTTACAAATGCACTGAATTAGATTTTGTTCAAAATAATTTATAGGGCAGCCAATAATTGTGACACGCATGTTTTTGAATAACATAATGATATCTTGATGACGATTATTTTTCTATTTCAACAATTTTTAGTCAATTAAAGGGTAGTTTCATATGATCTTTTGAGTAAGATCAAGCTGATAGACCACAATGACATGTTTTCACAGCCTTTTTTGTTCACATTTCCTTCTGGTGCTGTCACGATCATTGGAGGAAGTGGACCAATGCGCAGCGTGATGAGTGAACATACTTTAATTTGATTCACAACACGAAACAAAACAACAAAACGATACGTGAAGTCCTAGGTAACAGACACAAACCATACACGGAACAAGATCCCACAAAACACTGTGGAAAACAGGCTGCCTAAGTATGGTTCCCAATCAGAGACAACAAGCAACAGCTGACACTCGTTGCCTCTGATTGAGAACCACCCCGGCCAACACAGAAACACATGAGCTAGATAACGAACCTATAACCCAAACACATAGAAACTACACACCCTGGCTCAACATAACAGAGACCCAGAGCCAGGGCGTGACAGTACCCCCAAAGGCGCGGACTGCGACCGCGCCAAACATAAACCGAACAAGGGAGGGCCGGGTGGGCATTCCTCCCCGGAGGCGGTTCCGGCTCCGGGCTTGACCACCCCCCTCCAACAATCCCCCAATAGCGCCCCTGGTCCGGTCTGGCCCCGCTGGCTGGAGCTGGACTGGACATCGGTGGAGCGGATTGCTTAGGCTCCGACGTGGAGCAGCTGACCGACCAGGCACCGGTGACCCAGGCACGGGCTGTGCCGGACTGACAACGCGCACCACAGGCTTGGTGCGGCGAGCAGGAACGGGCCGGACCGGACTGACGACGCGCACCACAGCCTTGGTGCGGGAGCAGGAACGGCCGGACCAGGGCTGACGACGCGCACCACAGGCTTGGTGCGGGGAGCAGGGACGGGCCGAACCGGGCTGACGAAGCGCACTATAGGCTTGGTGCGGGGAGCAGGAACAGGCCGGGCTGGCGACGCGCACCATTGGCTTGGTGTGGGGAGCAGGAACAGGCCGGGCCGGGCTGGCGACGCGCACCATTGGCTTGGTGCGGGGAGCAGGAACAGGCCGGGCCGGGCTGACGACGCGCACCATTGGCTTGGTGCGGGGAGCAGGAACAGGCCGGGCCGGGCTGGCGACGCGCACCATTGGCTCCTGGACACGCTGCTTGGTCCAGGAGCTGCTTGGTCCAGTTTTGGTGGGATCTTCTGTCACGAACGTTTTGTTGTTTTCTTCGTGTGGTGAATCTAAATTAAAAGTATGTTCACTCATCACGCTGCGCATTGGTCCACTTCCTCCAACGATCGTGACAGAAGATCCCACCAAAACTGGACCAAGCAGCGTGTCCAGGAGCCAACGCCAGAGGTAACTCTAGCGGCTATCCACTTCGACTGGGCCAAGCAGCGTGTCCAGGAGCCAACGCCAGAGGTAACTCTAGCGGATATCCACTTCGACTGGGTCAAGCAGCGTGTCCAGGAGCCAACGCCAGAGGTAACTCTAGCGGATATCCACCTCGTCTGGGTCAAGACGCGTGAGGAGGAGAGAGGTTGGACTTGGGAGCAGAGGCTGGAGAGTCTGGCGAGAGCCATGGAGGCCATATCCACGGGGAAGAGACAAAACCCCAAAAAAATTAGGGGGGCTCACACCGTGGGCGACGAGGGCTGCTGGAGGCAGATAAGGGCGAGTTAGTGGATGAGGAGAGAAGGCCACCGGGTTACGGGAGCCATTGGCGAGTAGAGGGAAGGAAAATGTAGAGGCACGGCGAGAGGTACTGAGGTGTGTTGCCAGTCCGGTCCGGCCCGTTCCTGAACCCCGGGTAAGGCCAGTGGTGTGTGTTCCCAGCCCGGTCCGTCCTGTTCCTGCCCCTCGCACCAAGCCAATGGTGCGCGTCGCCAACCCGGCCCGGCCTGTTTCTGCTCCCCGCACCAAGCCAATGGTGCGCGTCGCCAGCCCGGACCGGCCTGTTCCTGCTCCCCGCACCAAGCCTATGGTGCGCGTCGCCAGCACGGCCCTGCCTGTTCCTGCTCCACGCACCAAGCCAATGGTGGGCGTCGCCAGCCCGGCCCGGCCTGTTCCTGCTCCCCGCACCAAGCCTGTAGTGCACTTCGTCAGCCCGGTTTGGCCCGTCCCTGCTCCCCGCACCAAGCCTGTGGTGTGCGTCGTCAGCCCGGTCCGGCCCGTTCCTGCTCCCCGCACCAAGCCTGTGGTGCGCGTCGTCAGTCCGGCACAGCCCGTGCCTGGGTCACCGGTGCCTGGTCAGGTACCGGTCAGCTGCTCCACGTCGGAGCCTAAGCAATCCGCTCCACCGATGTCCAGTCCAGCTCCAGCCAGCGGGGCCAGACCAGACCAGGGGCGCTACGGAGGGTGGTGGTCAAGCCCGGAGCCGGAACCGCCTCCGAGGAGGAATGCCCACCCGGCCCTCCCCTGTTCGGTTTATGTTTGGCGCGGTCGTAGTCCGCGCCTTTGTGGGGGGGGGTACTGTCACGCCCTGGCTTTGGGACTCTGTTATGTTGAGCCAGGGTGTGTTGTTTTTATGTGTTTTGTGTTCTAGGTTGATTATCTAGCTCACGTGTTTCTGTGTTGGCCGGGGTGGTTCTCAATCAGAGTCAACGAGTATCAGCTGTTGCTTGTTGTCTCTGATTGGGAGCCATACTTAGGCAGCCTGTTTTCCACAGTGTTTTGTGGGATCGTGTTCCGTGTATGGATAGTGTCTGTTACCAAGGACGAAACGTATCGTTTTGTTGTTTTGTTTTGTGTGGAAATAAATAAGTATGTTCGCAAATCACGCTGCGCATTGGTCCACTTCCTCCAACGATCGTGACAGGTGCCAATAATTCAGGAGGGCACTGTACACTTCTACTCATCACTTAGAAACTGTAATGGAAGAAGTCTTCATTGTTACCCTTATCTCTCTCCCTTTGATTACCCTCATGTCAGTCATACATTATATTACAAAATATTAAGCTTCAAAGGCAAAAAATATGATTAGACAAATAATATTTATTTGAATGATACAGTATGTTACTGTTACCGCAGCCATTGCTAGCTAGCCAACACTACCAGCTAGCAGTACTGTAGCAACGAAATACAATATAATTTTAGCCAGCTACATTCGTTCGCAGCGACGCCGTTTTTCAAACAAAGTCAACACAGCAGCCATTGCTAGCTAGCCAACACTACCAGCTAGCAGTACTGTAGCAACTAAATACAATATAATTTTAACCAGCTACATTCGTTCGCAGCGACGCCGTTTTTCAAACAAAGTCAACACAGCAGCCATTGCTAGCTAGCCAACACTACCAGCTAGCAGTACTGTAGCAGCTAAATACAATATAATTTTAGTCAATGAGAATTTTGCAACATAAAGCTTCCCTTTCTGAACATTCGAGATGTGTAGTCCACTTGTGTAGCTAGCATGACTGACTTTGTGCTAGCTAGCCAACGTTTAATTATTGCTCTCTCCTCTGCTCTTGTCCTTCTAGACCTGTCTGCTGCCTTTGATACTGTGAACCATCAGATCCTCCTCTCCACCCTCTCCGAGCTGGGCATCTCCGGCGCGGCTCACTCTTGGATTGCGTCCTACCTGACCGGTCGCTCCGACCAAGTGGCGTGGCGAGAAGCTGTCTCCGCACCACGTGCTCTCACCACTGGTGTCCCCCAGAGCTCAGTTCTAGGCCCTCTCCTATTCTCGCTATACACCAAGTCACTTGGCTCTGTCATATCCTCACATGGCCTCTCCTATCATTGCTACGCTGACGATACACAACTAATCATCTCCTATCCCCCTTCTGATAACCAGGTGTCGAATCGCATCTCTGCATGTCTGGCAGACATATCAGAATGGATGACGGATCACCACCTCAAGCTGAACCTTGGCAAGACGGAGCTGCTCTTCCTCCCGGGGAAGGACTGCCCGTTCCATGATCTCGCCATCACGGTTGACAACTCCGTTGTGTCCTCCTCCCAGAGTGCGAAGTGCCTTGGCATGACCCTGGACAACACCCTGTCATTCTCCGCTAACATCAAGGCGGTGACCCGATCCTGTAGGTTCATGCTCTACAACATTCGAAGAGTACGACCCTGCCTTACACAGGAAGCGGCACAGGTCCTAATCCAGGCACTTGTCATCTCCCGTCTGGATTACTGCAACTCGCTGTTGACTGGGCTCATTGCCTGTGCCATTAAACCCCTACAACTCATCCAGAATAACGCAGCCCGTCTGGTGTTCAACCTTCCCAAGTTCTCTCACGTCACCCCGCTCCTCCGCACACTCCACTGGCTTCCAGTTGAAGCTCGCATCTGTTACAAGACCATGGTGCTTGCCTATGGAGCTGTGAGGGGAACGGCACCTCCGTACCTTCAGGCTCTGATCAGTCCCTACACCCAAACGAGGGCATTGCGTTCATCCACCTCTGGCCTGCTGGCTCCCTTCCTCTGCGGAAGCATAGTTCCCGCTCAGCCCAGTCAAAACTGTTCGCTGCTCTGGCACCCCAATGGTGGAACAAGCTCCCTCACGACGCCAGGACAGCGGAGTCAATCACCACCTTCCGGAGACATTTGAAACCCCACCTCTTTAAGGAATACCTGGGATAGGATAAAGTAATCCTTCTACCCCCCCCCCCTCAAAAAAAAAACTAATACAAAAAAATACAACCAAAAAAAATAATAAAATATAAATAAAAAATTGTAAAGTGGTTATGCCACTGGCTATAAGGTGAATGCACCAATTTGTAAGTCGCTCTGGATAAGAGCGTCTGCTAAATGACGTAAATGTAAATGTAAATGTAAATGTAAATTTAAATGAAATGTTTTTGTAATTATTACATTTTACGAAATGTAAAAACAAAACATTAAAAAATAACAAAATAACAAAAGCAAGGTAAAAAGAAAAGGACACAGAAACAGATCAAGATTCCTATTGCCTTTACGAGTCGTCTTTGACCATATTCAGTTAATCACATACAGTGGGGAAAAAAAGTATTTAGTCAGCCAACAATTGTGCAAGTTCTCCCACTTAAAAAGATGAGAGAGGCCTGTCATTTTCATCATAGGTACACGTCAACTATGACAGACAAATTGAGAAAAGAAAATCCAGAAAATCACATTGTAGGATTTTTAATGAATTTATTTGCAAATTATGGTGGAAATTAAGTATTTGGTCACCTACAAACAAGCAAGATTTCTGGCTCTCACAGACCAGTAACTTCTTCTTTAAGAGGCTCCTCTGTCCTCCACTCGTTACCTGTATTAATGGCACCTGTTTGAACTTGTTATCAGTATAAAAGACACCTGTCCACAACCTCAAACAGTCACACTCCAAACTCCACTATGGCCAAGACCAAAGAGCTGTCAAAGGACACCAGAAACAAAATTGTAGACCTGCACCAGGCTGGGAAGACTGAATCTGCAATAGGTAAGCAGCTTGGTTTGAAGAAATCAACTGTGGGAGCAATTATTAGGAAATGGAAGACATACAAGACCACTGATAATCTCCCTCGATCTGGGGCTCCACGCAAGATCTCACCCCGTGGGGTCAAAATGATCACAAGAACGGTGAGCAAAAATCCCAGAACCACACGGGGGGACCTAGTGAATGACCTGCAGAGAGCTGGGACCAAAGTAACAAAGCCTACCATCAGTAACACACTACGCCACCAGGGACTCAAATCCTGCAGTGCTAGACGTGTCCCCCCTGCTTAAGCCAGTACATGTCCAGGCCCGTCTGAAGTTTGCTAGAGTGCATCCAGAAGAGGATTGGGAGAAAGTCATATGGTCAGATGAAACCAAAATAGAACTTTTTGGTAAAAACTCAACTTGTCGTGTTTGGAGGACAAAGAATGCTGAGTTGCATCCAAAGAACACCATACCTACTGTGAAGCATGGGAGTGAAAACATCATCCTTTGGGGCTGTTTTTCTGCAAAGGGGACCAGGACGACTGATCCGTGTAAAGGAAAAATGAATGGGGCCATGTATCGTGAGATTTTGAGTGAAAACCTCCTTCCATCAGCAAGGGCATTGAAGATGAAACGTGGCTGGGTCTTTCAGCATGACAATGATCCAAAACACACCGCCCGGGCAACGAAGGAGTGGCTTCGTAAGAAGCATTTCAAGGTCCTGGAGTCTCCAGATCTCAACCCCATAGAACATCTTTGGAGGGAGTTGAAAGTCCGTGTTGCCCAGCGACAGCCCCAAAACATCACTGCTCTAGAGGAGATCTGCATGGAGGAATGGGCCAAAATACCAGCAAAAGTGTGTGAAAACCTTGTGAAGACTTACAGAAAACGTTTGACCTGTGTCATTGCCAACAAAGGGTATATAAGAAAGTATTGAGAAACTTTTGATATTGACCAAATACTTATTTTCCACCATAATTTGCAAATAAATTCATTAAAAATCCTACAATGTGATTTTCTGGAATTTTTTTTCTCATTTTGTCTGTCATAGTTGACGTGTACCTATGATGAAAATTACAGGCCTCTCTCATCTTTTTAAGTGGGAGAACTTGCACAATTGGTGGCTGACTAAATACTTTTTTTCCCCACTGTATAGCGGTTGGTCTTTCAGTACATTTTATGAAAAATGTTTTTTTGTGTGTTTTTTTTATCATTTCCTTGACAGTTGGCCATTCGAGTGCATCATATAATTCTATGGAGAACATCTCATAACCAGATTGCAGAACCTTTCTTGCTGCCTTATTTTGTGCTATTTGCGGTCTCTTTAGGTCACCAACACCTGCATTACTCCAGACAACAGTAGTTCATTTGACTATGGATGAGAGCTTGTGAGATTTGTTTTAGAATTTACTCTACCTATCCCATAGGTATAAACACTGGTAATGGCTCTACCTTTCCCTCTGATAGGCTTTGTTTGCCATATTACACCTAATTTATATGTACACCTATCTAATCCTTTCAACATGTAGGAGTGCTTAGTGTCGATATAGGATTCAAAATTTAAACTGTGCAACACTCCCCAAATTTGCGAAAGGTAAACATTTTGTGTTTATAATGTTTTGTACGGTATGCCTTGACAAAAAACAAACAGAGTAAACATTTATTTTCTTATTCTTTGTTTTTCATTGCATGCAAAAATACAGTATCTCCCTTCTCACTCTTTCTTACCCAGTCTACTCATCCATCTTCAAGCTTTCATCCCTTCCCTGCTCTTCTATCACCCTCTCAGTTCCACCCTCCAGCTGGCTCCCTCTTTTTCCTCTTCTCCAGTCTCTTCCTCTCTTCTTTCCTCCTCTTTTCTCTCTTCTTCTCCTCCTTTTTATGAATCTTTCGCTCCATCTCCAGGAGCTCAGCTTGAGCTTTCTCTCTCTTTTTCAGCTCCTCAGACCACTTCTCTCTTTCTTAATCCTGTCTTTCATCATGGCATTGTGTATCTTAATCAGCCCCTCTAACCTCTTTTTTCTCTGCCGTTTCCTTCTCTTTTCTTTCCTTCTCTCTCTTTTTCTGTTCTAACTTGTCCCTCTTTTTGTCACGGATTCTGCCGAGACTGCTCCTCCCTCCTGGTTCGGGCAGGCTTCGTGCGTTCGCGTCCCCGGAGTACTAGCTGCCACCGCTCTATGTTTCGTAGTGTGATTGCTTTTGTCTGTCTTTCACACCTGTGTCCATTTGTGTGTTGATTACTTGTCTTATAAGTTCCTTGTTTTGCATTAGTCTGATTGAGTGTTGTTATTTTCTGCCTGTCGTGCAGAGCTGCGTGTCTGCACTCTGTCTATGTTTGGGATTATTGTTTACGCGTGTTTGCGTAATTGCCTCACCTCCGTCTGTTTTCGAGGTCGTGTTTTGTTTGTTGCTCTTTGGACTATTAAAGTCTTTTGGACGTATCCTCTGTGTCCTGCGCCTGACTCCTCCACCACATCCGCATCGGAACTACTGACAGAACAACACACCTAAACTATGGAGTCAGCAGGAACAGCGGCGGCACCCGAATCCCTGGAAGACCGGATCAGCTACCAAGACACCATGATCCGGCAACTTGGGGCCGCCATGGACGAGGTGTCCAACACTCTGCGCCGGTTGGTGACTCGAGAGGTGCCCACGCACTCTTACACCATCCCATCACCAACGGCCAGTCCTCCTCTCTCAGCACCGGAACCCAGTGGCATTCGGCTCTCGCTCCCGAGGGCATATGGCGGTTCTGCAGCCGGGTGTCAGGGATTCCTCCTGCAGGTGGAACTCTACCTGGCCACCATACAACCCGGCGCCCTCGGGATACGAGAGCGTCTCCGCCCTCATCTCCTGTCTATCCGGCAAGGCGTTGGAGTGGGCCAACGCCGAATGGAGGGGAATAGACGCCGCTACTATCACCTACGCGGAGTTCTCCCGCCGCTTCAGGGCTGTCTTCGATCATCCACCTGAGGGGAAAGCGGCGGGAGAGCGTCTGTTCCACCTCCGACAGGGGAAGAGGAGTGCACAGGAGTTCGCACTGGAGTTCCGGACGCTAGCAGCGGATGCGGGGGTGGAATGAGAGGGCCCTCATCGACCACTACCGGTGTAGCCTACGAGAGGACGTTCGTCGTGAGCTGGCCTGCAGGGACACCAACCTGTCGTTCGACCAGTTGGTGGACATCTCCATCCGTCTAGACACCCTGCTGGCTACCCGCGGACGTCCCGAGTGGGGGTCGTCCATTCCACCCTCCAGCACCTCCGAGCCGATTCCCATGGAGCTCGGGGTGCTGGCGCTAGAGAGAGGAGGAGAGAGAAGCCGAGGGGGGCCATCCCCTGCACCAACTGTGGTCGTGGAGGACACACCGCGGCCAGGTGCTGGGGAGGGTCTCCTGGGAGAGGGGACAACAGGTCACGCACTGGGGGAGTCATTTCAGGTGAGTAGGCGCCCCACTTACCCAGAGCTTTCTGTTGGTCACATGAGTATTCCTGTGAGATTTCCACAGGTGGCACCTCATTCCCAGCATAAGGCGCTAGTAGATTCAGGCGCAGCTGGGAACTTTATTGATCGGGCATTTTGTTGTAGGTTAGGAATTCCCCTTCGGCCGGTAGAAGCTCCATTTCCTGTCCACGCCTTAGACAGCCGGCCGTTGGGGTCGGGCCTGATCAGGGAGGTCACAGCACCACTGACGATGACGACGCAGGGGGGTCATGAGGAGATCATTCAGTTTTATCTGATTGACTCTCCTGCGTACCCCGTGGTGTTGGGGCTTCCCTGGTTAAGCACCCATGATCCTACCATTGCGTGGCAACAGAGGGCTCTTATGGAGTGGTCTGCCCAGTGTGTAGGGAGATGTCTAGGTGTTTCCGTAGGGGCGACCTCGGTAGAGAGTCCGAACCAAGTGCCCGCACTGCGCATTCCCCCTGAGTATGAGGACTTAGCACTTGTGTTCAGCAAATCGAGGGCAGCACGGCTACCTCCTCATAGACAGGGGGACTGTGCGATAAATCTCCAAACAGGAGCGGCTCTTCCACGGAGTCGTGTGTATCCCCTGTCTCAAGAGGAGACAGCGGCTATGGAGACTTACATAGCCGAGTCCTTGGCACAGGGATACATACGGTCCTCCACTTCCCCGGTTTCCTCGAGTTTCTTCTTTGTGAAGAAGAAGGACGGGGATTGCGCCCGTGTATTGATTACCGTAGTCTCAATCAGATCACAATTAAGTACAGGTACCCACTTCCACTGATTGCGACTATGACGGAATCGTTACGCGGAGCGCAGTTCTTCACAAAGTTGGATCTCAGGAGCGCGTACAATCTGGTGCGCATTAGGGAGGGGGATGAATGGAAAACAGCATTTAGCACCACCTCGGGTCATTACGAGTATCTCGTCATGCCATACGGGTTAATGAATGCTCCTTCAGTCTTCCAATCCTTTGTTGACGAGATTTTCCGGGACATGCATGGGCAGGGTGTAGTAGTGTACATCGACGACATCCTAGTGTACTCTTCTACACGAGCCGAGCATGTAGCCCTGGTGCGCCGAGTGTTGAGAAGACTGTTGGAGCATGACTTGTATGTCAAGGCAGAGAAATGCCTGTTCTTCCAGGAGTCCGTCTCCTTTTTGGGTTATCGGTTGTCCGCGTCTGGTGTGGAGATAGAGGTAGACCGTGTATCGGCCGTGCGTAA
This sequence comes from Coregonus clupeaformis, assembly GCF_020615455.1. Taxonomy (NCBI): domain Eukaryota; kingdom Metazoa; phylum Chordata; class Actinopteri; order Salmoniformes; family Salmonidae; genus Coregonus; species Coregonus clupeaformis. The sequence continues at coordinate 93,537 of NW_025534803.1, forward strand.
TTGGCAAACTCCAACCACTGTAAAAGAGGTGCAGCAGTTCTTGGGTTTTGCTAATTACTACCGGAGGTTTATTCGGGTTTTGGACAAGTTGCAGCTCCCATTACGTCCCTGCTAAAGGGGGGTCCGGTTCGTTTGCAGTGGTCGGCTGAGGCGGACAGGGCATTTGTCAAACTGAAGAACCTGTTCACCTCGGCCCCGGTGCTGGCGCATTCGGATCCTCTTTACCATTCCAAGTAGAGGTAGACGCGTCCGAGACCGGTATTGGGGCAGTCCTGTCACAACGGTCCGGCACGCCACCTAAACTCCGCCCCTGTGCGTTCTACTCCAAGAAGCTCAGCTCGGCGGAGCGCAACTATGACGTTGGGGACAGGGAGCTGTTAGCCGTAGTCCAGGCTCTAAAGGTGTGGAGGCATTGGCTTGAGGGGGCTCAACACCCTTTCCTCATTCTGACTGATCACCGTAACCTGGAGTACCTCCGGGCAGCTAGGAGATTGAACCCTCGTCAGGCTAGGTGGAACATGTTCCTAACCCGGTTTGTTTTTAAGATCACATACATCCCAGGGTCCCATAATGGTAAGGCAGACGCCCTGTCCCGGCGGTATGACACAGAGGAGAGGTCCAACGAGCCTACTTCCATACTGCCGGAGTCTTGTTTGGTGGCTCCGGTGGTATGGGAGGTCGATGCGGAAATCGAGCGGGCACTGCGTACCGACCCTACTCCCCGAGTGTCCTGTGGGGCGGACGTACGTTCCGCTCGAGGTTCGTGATCGTCTTATTTATTGGGCTCATACATCACCCTCCTCTGGACATCCAGGTATTGGCCGGACCGTGCACTGTCTTAGCATGAAATACTGGTGGCCAACGTTAGCTAAGGATGTGAGGGTTTATGTCTCCTCCTGCTCGGTGTGCGCCCAGTGTAAGGCGCCTAGACATTTGCCCAGGGGTAAGTTACATCCCCTGCCCGTTCCACAACGACCATGGTCCCACCTATCGGTGGATTTTGTAACCGACCTACCCCCCTCCCAGGGGAATACCACCATTTTGGTCGTTGTGGATCGGTTTTCCAAGGCCTGTCGTCTCCTTCCAATGCCGGGTCTCGCTACTGCCCTACAAACCGCTGAGGCCCTATTTACCCATGTGTTCCGGCACTATGGGGTCCCCGAGGATATTGTGTCTGATCGAGGTCCCCAGTTCACCTCCAGAGTTTGGGGGGCGTTCATGGAACGATTGGGGGTCTCGGTAAGCCTTACCTCGGGGTACCACCCAGAGAGCAATGGGCAGGTGGAACGTGTCAACCAGGATGTGGGTAGGTTTTTGAGGTCCTATTGCCGGGACCGGCCGGAGGAGTGGTCTAGGTTCATCCCTGGGCAGAGATGGCCCAGAACTCTCTCCGCCACTCCTCCACCAATTTAACACCTTTCCAGTGTGTTTTAGGTTATCAGCCGGTCCTGGCACCATGGCACGAGAGCCAGATCGAGGCCCCTGCGGTGGACGAGTGGATTCGGCACTCGGAGGAGACATGGGACGCTGCCCATGTCCATCTGCAGCGTGCCATCCGTCAACAAAAGGCGAGCGCCGATCGCCACCGCAGTGAGGGATCGGTGTACGCACTGGGAGATCGAGTCTGGCTCTCGACTCGAAACCTGCCCTTCCGCCTGCCCTGCCGGAAGCTGGGTCGGCGGTTTGTGGGGCCCTTCAAAGTCCTGAGAAGATTGAACGAGGTGTGTTACAGGTTACAACTGCCTATAGAGTACAAAAATATTAACCCCTGTTCCATGTGTCTCTTCTCAGGCCGGTGGTAGCTGGCCCACTCCAAGAAGATGAGATAGGAGAGACCCCTCCGCCCCCTTTGGACATCGAGGGGGCCCCGGCGTACAGGGTCCGGACCATCTTGGACTCGAGGCGCCGGATGAGTGGTCTCCAGTATCTCGTGGAGTGGGAGGGGTACGGTCCGGAGGAACGGTGCTGGGTGCCCAGGAGGGACATCCTCGATCCATCCCTCCTGACTGAGTTCCACCGTGGGCATCCCACGCGCCCGGGTCCGCGTCCGCCTGGCCGTCCCCGAGGCCGGGGTCGGCGCACGGCTGGAGCCGCGCGTCAAGGGGGGGGTACTGTCACGGATTCTGCCGAGACTGCTCCTCCTCCTGGTTCAGGCAGGCTTCGGCGTTCGCCGCCCCCGGAGTACTAGCTGCCACCGCTCTATGTTTCGTAGTGTGATTGCTTTTGTCTGTCTTTTACACCTGTGTCCATTTGTGTGTTGATTACTTGTCTTATAAGTTCCTTGTTTTGCATTAGTCTGATTGTGTGTTGTTCTTTTCTGCCTGTCGTGCAGAGCTGCGTGTCTGCACTCTGTCTATGTTTGGGATTATTGTTTACGCGTGTTTGCGTAATTGCCTCGCCTCCGTCTGTTTTCGAGGTCGTGTTTTGTTTGTTGCTCTTTGGACTATTAAAGTCTTTTGGACGTATCCTCTGTGTCCTGCGCCTGACTCCTCCACCACATCCACATCGGAACTACTGACAGGGTAATCAAAGGGAGAGAGATAAGGGTAACAATGAAGACTTCTTCCATCACAGTTTCTAAGTGATGAGTGGAAGTGTACAGTGCCCTCCTGAATTATTGGCACCAGAAGGAAATGTGAACAAAAAATGTCATTGTGGTCTATCAGCTTGATCTTACACTCAAAATATCATATTTATTTATTTTATTTCACCTTTATTTAACCAGGTAAGCCAGTTGAGAACAAGTTCTCATTTACAACTGCGACCTGGCCAAGATAAAGCAAAGTAGTGCGATAAAAACAACAACACAGAGTTACTTATGGGGTAAAAAAAAAAACGTAGTCAAAAAAAATACAACAGAAAATATATATACAGTGTGTGCAAATGTAGCAAGTTATGGAGGTAAGGCAATAAATAGGCTATAGTGCAAAAATAATTACAATTAGTATTAACACTGGAATGCTAGATGTGCAAGAGATGATGTGCAAATAGAGATACTGGGGTGCAAAAGAGCAAAATAAATAACAATATAGGGATGAGGTAGTTGGGTAGGCTAATTTCAGATGGGCTGTGTACAGGTGCAGTGATCGGTAAGGTGCTCTGACATCTGATGCTTAAAGTTAGTGAGGGAGATAAGAGTCTCCAGCTTCAGAGATTTTTGCAATTCGTTCCAGTCATTGGCAGCAGAGAACTGGAAGGAATGGCGGCCAAAGGAGGTGTTGGCTTTGTGGATGACCAGTGAGATAAACCTGCTGGAGCGCAGACTACGGGTGGGTGCTGCTATGGTGACCAATGAGCTAAGATAAGGCGGGGATTTGCCTAGCAGTGATTTATAGATGGCCTGGAGCCAGTGGGTTTGACGACTAACATGTAGTGAGGACCAGCCAACAAGAGCGTACAGGTCACAGTGGTGGGTAGTGTATGGGGCTTTGGAGACAAAACGGATGGCACTGTGATAGAATACATCCAATTTGCTGAGTAGAGTGTTGGAGGCTATTTTGTAAATGACATCGCCGAAGTCAAGGATCGGTAGGATAGTCAGTTTTACGAGGGCATGTTTGGCAGCATGAGTGAAGGAGGCTTTGTTGCGGAATAGGAAGCCGATTCTAGATTTAACTTTGGATTGGAGATTCTTAATGTGAGTCTGGAAGGAGAGTTTACAGTCTAACCAGACACCTAGGTATTTGTAGTTGTCCACATACTCTAGGTCAGACCCGTCGAGAGTAGTGATTCTAGTCGGGTGGGCGGGTGCCAGCAGCGTTCGATTGAAGAGCATGCATTTAGTTTTACTAGTGTTTAAGAGCAGTTGGAGGCTACTGAAGGAGTGTTGTATGGCATTGAAGCTCGTTTGGAGGTTTGTTAACACAGTGTCCAATGAAGGGCCAAATGTATACAAAATGGTGTCGTCTGCGTAGAGGTGGATCTGAGAGTCACCAGCAGCAAGAGCGACATCATTGATATACACAGAGAAAAGAGTCGGCCCAAGAATTGAACCCTGTGGCACCCCCATAGAGACTGCCATAGGTCCAGACAACAGGCCCTCCGATTTGACACATTGAACTCTATCTGAGAAGTAGTTGGTGAACCAGGCGAGGCAGTCATTTGAGAAACCAAGGCTATTTAGTCTGCCAATAAGAATGCGGTGGTTGACAGAGTCGAAAGCCTTGGCCAGGTCGATGAAGACGGCTGCACAGTACTGTCTATTATCAATCACGGTTATAATATTGTTTAGGACCTTGAGCGTGGCTGAAGTGCACCCATGACCAGCTCGGAAACCGGACTGCATAGCGGAGAAGGTACGGTGGGATTCGAAATGGTCAGTGATCTGTTTGTTAACTTGGCTTTCAAATACTTTCGAAAGGCAGGGCAGGATGGATATAGGTCTGTAACAGTTTGGATCTAGAGTGTCACCCCCTTTGAAGAGGGGGATGACCGCGGCAGCTTTCCAATCTCTGGGGATCTCAGACGTTATGAAAGAGAGGTTGAACAGGCTAGTAATAGGGGTTGCGGCAATTTCGGCAGCTAGTTTTACAAAGAAAGGGTCCAGATTGTCTAGCCCAGCTGATTTGTAGGGGTCCAGATTTTGCAGCTCTTTCAGAACATCGGCTGTCTGAATTTGTGTGAAGGAGAAGTGGGGGGGGGGGGGCATGGGCAAGTTGCAGCGGAGGGTGCAGAGTTGGTGGCCGGGGTAGTGGTAGCCAGGTGAAAAGCATGGCCAGCCGTAGCAAAATGCTTGTTGAAATTCTCGATTATTGTAGATTTATCGGTGGTGATAGTGTTTCCTAGCCTCAGTGCAGTTGGCGGCTGGGAGGAAGTGCTCTTATTCTCCATGGACTTTACAGTGTCTCAAAACATTTTGGAGTTAGTGCTACAGGATGCAAATTTCTGTTTGAAAAAGTTAGCCTTTGCTTTCCTGACTGCTTGTGTATATTGGTTCCTAACTTCCTTGAAAAGTTGCATATCGCGGGGACTATTTGATGCTAATGCAGTTTGCCACAGGATGTTTTTGTGCTGGTCAAGGGCAGTCAAGTCTGAGGAGAACCAGGGGCTATATCTGTTCTTAGTTCTGTATTTTTTGAATGGGGCATGTTTATTTAGGATTGAGAGGAAATTACTTTTAAAGAACAACCAGGCATCCTCTACTGACGGAATGAGATCTATATCCATCCAGGATACCTGGGCCAGGTCAATTTGGAAGGCCTGCTTGCTAAAGTGTTTTAGGGAGCGTTTGACAGTGATGAGGGGTGGTCGTTTGACCGCGACCCGTTACGGACGCAGTCAATAAGGCAGTGATCGCTGAGATCCTGGTTGAAGACAGCGGAGGTGTATTTAGAGGGTAAGTTAGTCAGGATGATATCTATGAGGGTACCCATGTTTACGGATTTAGGGTTGTACCTGGTAGGTTCATTGATAATTTGTGTGAGATTGAGGGCATCTAGTTTGGATTGTAGGATGGCCGGGGTGTTAAGCATATCCCAATTCAGGTCACCAAGCAGTACGAACTCTGAGGATAAATGGGGGCAATCAATTCACATATGGTGTCCAGGGCACAGCTGGGGGCTGAGGGGGTCTGTAGCAAGCGGCAACAGTGAGAGACTTATTTCTGGAAAGGTGGATTTTTAGAAGTAGAAGCTCAAACTGTTTGGGCACAGACCTGGATAGTATGATAGAGCTCTGCAGGCTATCTCTACAGTAGATTGCAACTCCACCCCCTTTGGCAGTTCTATCTAGACGGAAAATGTTATAGTTGGGGATGGAAATTTCAGATTTTTTGGTGGCCTTCCTTCCTAAGCCAGGATTCAGACACTGCTAGAACATCAGGGTTGGCGGAGTGTGCTAACGCAGTGAATAACTCAAACTTAGGAAGGAGGCTTCGGATATTAACGTGCAAGAATCCAAGGCTTTTACGATTACAGAAGTCAACAAATGATAACGCCTGGAGAGTAGGATTGATACTGAGGGCTGCAGGGCCTGGGTTAGCCTCTACATCACCAGAGGAACAGAGGAGGACTAGAATAAGGATACGGCTAAAGGCTTTAAGAACTGGTCTTCTAGTGCGTTGGGTACATAGAATAAAGGGGGCAGATTTCCGGGCGTTGTAGAAAAGATTCAGGGCATTATGTACAGACAAGGATATGGAAGGATATGAGTAAAGTGGAGGTAAACCTAAGCGTTGGGTAACAATGAAAGAGATAGCATCACTGGAGGCACCAATTGAGTCGGTCTCCGTGTGTATGGGGGGTGGGACAAAGGAGCTATCTAAGGCAGGTTTAGCTGGGCTGGGGGATATACAGTGAAATAGTACAATTAGAAATAACCGAAACAACAATAAGCTAACCATATTGACAAGGGAGAGAGGCGTAAAGCAATCACAGGTGTAATTTGAGAGAGCTAAGACAACAGCTGGTAATGACGACACAGTTTGGGCTGAGGCTAAACATAAACAGGATGCGGTACCGTAAAAATAAATAATAAATAAATAAAATAAATTGGTCATTTAGCAGACGCTCTTATCCAGAGCGACTTACAGGAGCAATTAGGGTTAAGTGCCTTGCTCAAGTGCACATCGACAGATTTTTCACCTAGTCGGCTCGGGGATTAGAACCAGCGACCTTTCGGTTACTGGCACAACGCTCTTAACCACTAAGCTACCTGCCGCCAAGGAACAGTCCAGCAGGCATTAGCTGTATAGCTGAGTTATCATAAGGTAATTGAGTGCATTTGTAAAGTATTCAGACCCCTTGACTTTTTCCACACTTTGTCTTATTCTAAAATTGATTAAATTGTTTTTTCCCTCATCAATCTACACACAATACCCCATAATGACAAAGTGAGAACAGGTTTTTAGACTTTTTTATAAATGTATTAAAAATAACAAATGGAAATATTACATTTACATAAGTATTCAGACCCTTTACTCAGTACTTTGTTGAAGCACCTTTGGCAGCGATTACAGCCTCGAGTCTTCTTGGGTATGACTCTACAAGCTTGGCACACCTGTATTTGAGGAGTTTCTCCCATTCTTCTCTGCAGATCCTCTCAAGCTCTGTCAGGTTGGATAGGGCGTGTCACTGCACAGCTATTTTCAGGTCTCTCCAGAAATGTTAGATCGGGTTCAAGTCCGGTTTTGTGTATTTGTCATGTGCCGAATACAACAGGTGTAGACCTTACCGTGAAATGCTTACTTACAAGCCCTTACCCAACAATGCAGTTCAATAAATAGAGTTAAGAAAATATTTACTAAATACACTAAAGTTAAAAATAAAATAAAAAGTAACACAATAAAATAATAACGAGGCTATATACAAGGGGTACCGGTACCGAGTCAATGTGTGGGGTAACAGGTTAGTTGAGGTAATTTGTACATGTGTCACGGAATCAGCCGAGGCTGCTCCTCCCTGCTCGGGCAGGCTTTGGCGTTTGTCGTCCCCGGAGTACTAGCTGCCACCGATCTATGTTTCGGTGTTTGACTTGTTTTGTCCTGATTGTGTACACCTATTCCCCATTATGTTGTATTGTATTCCCTATTTAACCCTCTGTCTTTCATTGTGTGTTGTGTGTTATTGTATTCATTATCGGCAGTGTTCGTGTGCGGGTTGTTTATTCCTCCTTATGTGGAGATTGTTTTTTCTACTCTGGTTACTTTCGAGTAAAGTACGTTTCCAGTAAGCTCTGTGTCCTGCGTTTGACTTCGCCTACTGCATTTCACCGTCGCATTCTGACAGAATAACACACCTTCATGGAGTCAGCAGGATCGGCGGTGCCATGTGGATCACTGGAAGAGCGCGTAGTCCACCAAGAGGCCATGATCCAGCACCTGGGCACCACCATGCAAGGGGTGATGGACACCTTGAGGCGATGGGAGAGTGGATGTTTGCCCACACCTCCTCCTACGATGCCACCACCATCAGCCATACCTATCGTTCCATCTCCGGAGTCCAGTGGGATTCGGCTCTCGCTCCCGAGGGCTTATGATGGCACCGCGGCCGGGTGTCAGGGTTTCCTACTCCAGGTTGAACTTTACCGAGCAACCATTCACCCGGCGCCCTCGGGGTACGAGAGCGTGTACGCCCTCATCTCCTGTCTGTCCGGCAAGGCGCTGGAGTGGGCCAACGCCGAATGGGGTGGGATAGACGCCGCTACGGTCAGCTATACGGAGTTCACCCGCCGCTTCCGGGCAGTATTCGATCATCCCCCAGAGGGTAAAGCGGCGGGTGAGCGTCTATTCCACCCATTGACAGGGGAGGAGGAGCGCGCAGGAGTTCGCGCTGGACTTCCGGACGCTAGCTGCCAACACGGGATGGAATGAGAGGGCCCTCATCGACCACTACAGATGCAGCCTGAGGGAGGACATGCGTCGGGAATTGGCCTGCATGGACACCAACCTCAGCTTTGATCAACTGGTGGACATGTCGATTCGCCTGGATACCCTGTTGGCTACCCATGGACGTCCGGATTCGGGGTCATCCATTCCATCCCCCAGCACTTCCGAGCCGACCCCTATGGAGCTCGGGGGTGCTGGTGCTAGGGAGACCAGGAGGGAGACCAGGAGGGAGGCCGTCCCCTGCACCAACTGTGGCAGCAGAGGACACACTGCTGGTCGGTGCTGGGGAGGGTCTCCTAGGAATAAAGGCAGTGGGCGACGCACTGATGAGTCATTCCAGGTGAGTAGGCACCAAACTCACCCAGAGCTCTCTCCTGATCATATGTGCATTAAAGTGATGTTTCCCGAGGTTTCTCCTCACTCCCAGCATAAGGCGCTAGTAGATTCAGGCGCAGCTGGGAATTTTATCGATCGCCAGTTCACCTATAAGCTAGGGATTCCTATCGTACCTGTTGATGTGCCCTTCCCCATTTATTCCCTAGATAGCCGCCCGTTGGGGTCAGGATTGATTAGGGAGGTCACGGCGCCTCTTCGGATGAAAACGCAGGAGGGTCATGAGGAGATAGTACGTTTGTATTTGATTGATTCTCCTGCGTTTCCCGTGGTGTTGGGGCTTCCCTGGTTAACAGCTCATGGCCCCAACATTTCATGGCATCAGAGAGCTCTCCAGGGATGGTCTGATCAGTGTACTGGGCGGTGTGTAGGCGTTTCCGTAGGGGCAACGACGGTGGAAAGCCCGAACCAAGTTCCCACCTTGCACATTCCAACTAAGTATGCCGATTAGGCTCTCGCCTTCAGTAAGAAGAAGGCGACTCAATTACCACCTCATCGACGGGGATTGTGCGATATACCTCCAGGTAGGCGCTGTGCTTCCACGTAGTCACGTGTATCCTCTGTCTCAGGAGGAGACGGCCGCTATGGAGACCTACATCACAGAATCTTTGAGACAGGGTACATAGGGCCGTCTACTTCCCCTGCGTCCTCAAGTTTCTTTTTGTGAAGAAGAAGGATGGGGGTTTACGCCCGTGTATTGATTACCATGGTCTAAATCAGATCACCATCAAATACAGCTATCCTCTCCCTCTGATTGCTAGTATGACGGATTCATTACACGGGGCGTGATTCTTCACAAAATTGGATCTCAGGAGCGCGTACAACCTGGTGCGCATTAGGGAGGGAGATGAGTGGAAGACTGCATTCAGTACCACCTCAGGTCACTATGAGTACCTCGTCATGCCATACGGGTTAATGAATGCTCCTTCAGTCTTCCAATCATTTGTGGACGAGATTTTCCGGGACTTGCATGGACAGGGTTTTGTGGTATATATTGATGACATTCTAATATACTCCGCTACACGAGCCGAGCATGTGTCCCTGGTGCGTCGAGTGCTTGGTAGACTGTTGGAGCATGACCTGTATGCGAAGGCGGAGAAATGTCTGTTCTTTCAGGAGTCCATCTCCTTCCTGGGACATCGGTTGTCCGCATCAGGGGTAGAGATGGAGATTGACCGCGTTTCTGCCGTGCGTAATTGGCAGACTCCCACCACGGTAAAGGAAGTGCAGCGCTTCTTGGGTTTTGCCAATTACTACCGGAGGTTTATCCGGGGCTTTGGACAGGTAGCAGCTCCCATTACCTCTCTCTGCTAAAGGGGGGTCCGGTGCCCCTGCAGTGGTCAGCTGAGGCGGACAGGGCGTTTAAACGTCTGAAGGACTTGTTTACCTCGGCTCCGGTGCTGGCGCATCCGGATCCCGCTTTGGCATTTCAGGTGGAGGTGGATGCTTCCGAGAATGGGATCGGCGCTGTGCTGTCTCAGCGCTCGGGTATGCCACCTAAACTCTGCCACTGTGCTTTCTATTCTAAGAAGCTCAGTCCGGCGGAGCGCAATTATGATGTGGGGATAGGGAGCTGCTGGCTGTGGTTCAAGCCCTGAAGGTCTGGAGACATTGGCTTGAATGGGCTAAACACCCTTTTCTCATTCTGACTGACCATCGTAACCTGGAGTACATCCGGGCAGCGAGGAGGCTGAATCCTCGCCAGGCAAGGTGGTCAATGTTTCTTTCCCGCTTTGTATTTAAGCTCACCTATAGACCAGGGTCCCAGAACGCTAAGGCATATGCCCTGTCCCGACTATATGACACAGAGGAGAGGTCCATTGAGCCCACTCCCATACTCCCGGAGTCTTGCTTAGTGGCACCGGTGGTGTGGGAGGTGGATGCGGAAATCGAGCGGGCGTTACGTTCCGACCCTACTCCTCCACAGTGTCCGGAGGGTCGGAGGTACGTGCCGCTCGAGGTTCGCGACCGTTTGGTATACTGGGCTCACACGTCACCCTCCTCTGGTCATCCGGGTATTGGTCGGACAGTGCACTGCCTTAGTGAGAAGTACTGGTGGCCAACCTTAGCTAAGGACGTGAGGGTTTATTTTTTCCTCCTGCTCGGTGTGCGCCCAGTGTAAGGCACCTAGACACCTGCCCAGTGGGAAGTTACAACCCCTACCCGTTCCACAAAGGCCGTGGTCTCACCTATCGGAGGATTTTGTCACTGACCTTCCTCCCTCCCAGGGGAACACTACGATCTTGGTCGTTGTGGATCGGTTTTCTAAAGCCTGCCGTCTCATTCCCCTGCCAGGTCTCCCTACTTCCCTACAAACTACTGAGGCCCTGTTTACACACGAATTCCGGCACTATGGGGTGCCTAAGGATATAGTATCTGAACGGGATCCCCAGTTCACCTCTAGAGTCTGGAGGGCATTTATGGAACGACTGGGGGTCTCGATTAGCCTTACCTCAGGTTTTCACCCCGAGAGTAATGGGCAGGTGGAGAGAGTTAACCAGGATGTGGGTAGGTTTCTGAGGTCATATTGTCAGAACCAGCAAGAGGAGTGGTCGGGATATATTCCCTGGGCAGAGATAGCCCAAAACTCCCTCCGCCATTCGTCCACTAACCTTACGCCTTTCCAGTGTGTGTTAGGTTATCAGCCGGTTCTGGCACCTTGGCATCAGAGCCAGACCGAAGCCCCTGCGGTGGACGAGTGGTTTTGGCGCTCGGAAGAAACTTGGAATGTTGCGCATGTCCATCTGCAGCGGGCCATCAGGCGGCAAAAGGTGAGCGCCGATCGCCACCGCAGTGAGGCTCCGGTGTATGCACCGGGAGACCGGGTCTGGCTCTCGACCCCAAACCTGCCCCTTCGCCTGCCCTGCCGGAAGCTGGGTCGGCGGTTTGTGGGGCCCTTTAAAGTTCTGAGGAGATTGAACGAGGTATATTATAGGTTACAACTGCACATTAATTACCGCAATAACCCCTCGTTCCATGTGTCTCTCCTCAGGCCGGTGGTGGCTGGTCTACTCCAGGAGATTGAGGTACGAGAGGCTCCTCCGCCCCCGTTGGACATCGAGGGGGCTCCGGAGTACTCAGTCTGTTCCATCTTGGATTCGAGGCGTCGGACGGGGGGCCTGCAGTATCTCGTGGAGTGGGAGGGGTATGGTCTGGAGGAACGGTGCTGGGTCCCCAGGAGGGACATTGAGGATCCCTCCATGTTGAGGGACTTCCACCGGAGTCATCCGACTCGCCCTGCTCCGCGTCCTCCTGGCCGTCCCCGAGGCCGGGGTCGGCGTACGGCTGGTGCCGCGCGTCAAGGGGGAGGGGGGTACTGTCACGGAATCGGCCGAGGCTGCTCCTCCTCCTTGCTCGGGCAGGCTTCGGCGTTCGTCGTCCCCGGAGTACTAGCTGCCACCGATCTATGTTTCAGTGTTTGACTTGTTTTGTCCTGATTGTGTACACCTGTTCCCCATTATGTTGTATTGTATTCCCTATTTAAACCTCTGTCGTTCATTGTGTGTTGTGTGTTATTGTTTTCGTCATTGGCAGTGTTCGTGTGCGGGTTGTTTATTCCTCCTTATGTGGAGATTGTTTTTTCTACTCTGGTTACTTTCGAGTAAAGTACGTTTCCAGTAAGCTCTGTGTCCTGCGTTTGACTTCGCCTACTGCATTTCACCGTCGCATTCTGACAACATGTAGGAAGGGGTAAAGTAACTATGCATAGATAATAAACAGCGAGTAGCAGCAGTGTAAAAACAAAGAGGGGAGGTGTCAATGTAAATAGTCTGGGTGGCCATTTGATTAATTGTTCAGCAGTCTTATGGCTTGGGGGTAGAAGCTGTTAAGGAGCCTTTTGGACTAAGACTTGGCACTCTGGTACCGCTTGCTGTGCGGTAGCAGAGAGAACACTATCACTTGGGTGACTGGAGTCTTTGACAATTTTTTGGGTCTCCCTCTGACACCGCCTAGTATATAGGTCCTGGATTGCAGGAAGCTTGGCCCCAGTGATGTACTGGGCCGTACGCACTACCCTCTGTAGCGCCTTACGGACGGATGCCGAGCAGTTGCCATACCAGGCGGTGATGCAACCGGTCAGGATGCTCTCGATGGTGCAGCTGTAGAACTTTTTGAGGATCTTGGGACCAATGCCAAATCTTTTCAGTCTCCTGAGGTGGAAAAGGCGTTGTCGTGCCCTCTTCACGACTGTCTTGGTGTGTTTGGACCATGATAGTTTGTTGGTGATGTGGACACCAAGGAACTTGAAACTCTCAACCCGCTCCACTACAGCCCCGTCGAAGGGAATGGGCTATGTTCCCAGTCCCTTTCCCTGAAAATCCTCCCCACAGCATGATGCTGCCACCACCATGCTTCACCGTAGGGATGGTGCCAGGTTTCCTCCAAACGTGATCTCATCCCAGGTAAGAGGGGGAGTGGCAGCAGCAGCAGGTTCTCCCCATGTGAGCTGAGTCCAGTGGACCAGTCCTGTATCCCCCCTCCCAGACAGCGACAGTGGTCTGAACCATGGCTAGCTATCCACAATCTGGCTTGACTAAACAAGGTCTACCAAGAGGGAAGGAGGGAGAGGAAGGTAAAGGAAGAGAAAGAGGGAGGAGAGGAAGGAGGAAAGGGAGAAAAGGGTTCTCTCCATCACAACTGTAAGAAGGAAAGGAGGGAGAAGGCCGAGCAAGAGGAACAGGAAGAGGTGGAAGATGACAAGGAGAGTTGATCTGTCCATCACTACCATAATGAGATCTCTTCTGGGGGCTCTTGTTCTCTCCTCTTTCCCACAGAGGAACACCATTCGCAGGCAGCCCGGAGCAGACTCTCCCCTGAGAGAAGGCTAGCCCCTGGAGGTTTCACCTTGGATTTATACAGAGAACCCCCCAGTACTCAAACTAATTTACATTGTAGAGGTGGATCTAATATCATTGGAGGCAACCCAATGACCCATAAATGCTCCGTGGACAGACTTCCTCCCTACCCCGTCTCGCTGGCAGGGGGCTCGAGTGAGAGAGGCAGGAGGTCACCTCGCCGTTACTCTATCCAGCTGGAGCCGCTGAGAGGGTGAGGAGGAGAGGAGGAGGAATAGAGGAAGAACAGAGGAGACAAGAGGGAGAGGAGGAGAGGAGGAGAGGAGAGGGAGTGAGACACTATGTTAGCTGTTGTGGTGTGAAATGTGTAGTTACTTGTAAAAACCACTATAGTATGCTGGACACTTATTTGCTGCTTGCTGACCTCAATGTGTGCATGCATATCAACAGTCTAAAGCAGTAATCTCCAATCCAAAAAATTAGTTGGAATAATTTGTTTGTTAGACATTTCCTATTTATACTGTATGGATAATAAAACCCATCCTTTATTCACTTGTGTTTTAGCTTTTTCCCCACACCCACACTGAAAGTTGTTGCTGACACTAAACTTTAGTCTGTCTTGCTTTATGATAGTCACATGCCTCTACCATTACAAGAAGTCTGTCAGTATTCTTCATGAGGGCTTTAAAGCTAATGTTAATTTGACTGTGTACTTCAAGAACATACATGTATTTTCCAAGACAGACCTGTTACTTGCTGTGTCTGAATATCCATTCTAGCGTAATACTTACTTAAACTGCATACTAATTTCGCCTTTGATCTAGTATAATTCACTCTTATTTTCTGACTCACTTGTTTGGCAACAGCTGATAGTCAGATAAATTGACGCGCTGTGCACGAAATGAACGAATGACGGGAGTCAATGCAATCGTGCATTAGATGACGCATTCTGAGTACTATTGCCGCGTTCACGTGCTAGTCGGAACTTGGAAACCCGGACATTTCAGACTTGCTTACTGGTTGTAGTTATACACTTGCCGCATTCAACGAATCAACAAGTCGGACATTTCAGAGTTTCCTAGGTCCGACTAGCATGTGAACGCGGCATACTTTCTAAATTTCACATACAAAAAAATTAAACGTTTTTATATATTATTTAGTACTCTAATATGGGTATTCGGACACTGCCTCTTTGTCTCTCACACACTGAGCACGAGCACAGTCATTATGGCCACAGCTTCCTCTGACCTGGCAGACCACCTGTGCTGTTCCATCTGCACAGACATCTACACTGAACCTGTGTCTCTAAGCTATCAGCACACCTTCTGCAAGAGATGCCTCCAATACAAACTGAATGCTGGACACCAACTCTGTCAAGAGGGCAGGGCTCTGGTCAGAGACAGAATCTTCCAGATCAACAGACTGATCAGGAACGTGGCCTACCAGCTGAAACTGGAGGAAGATGCTAAAAGAGAGAGCTACAGCCGAGAGAGGAAACAGTAGAGAGATGAATGTCGTGATCATGGAAAGGCTCTGAAGCTGTTCTGTGAGACGGACAGTAAGCTGATCTCTATGATCTGCAGAGATGGGTGAGACAACAGAGGACACACATTCAAACCTATAAGAGAAGCACATGAGGATCTGAAAAAATAGGTAGCCTCAGATTTATTCTACTTCAAGAAGGACATTAGTGTGATGGAATACTCAAGAGATGAGCAGCAAAGAGAAATGTCTCAAGCAAAAGAGACATCAGATCATCTCAAAGTCCAGATCAGGTTGCTTGGTTGACAAGGAGATAGTACTTGCCAGGCTGGAGGAACAGCTAAAGGAGACGAGAGTTAAAACTGCCTCTCTTTTGTCTGAGCTGGACCTCACTGAGCCCAGAGACTTCCTGCTCTAGTGGATGGAGAGGGGCTGCACTGAGATGAGGGAGAGGAGGAAGGATGAGGAGTGGGTGGAGAGGAATATGATAGAGGGGAATATGATAGAGGGAATATATTAAGAGGAACGTGACAGAGAGGATTTGTTTCATTAGATCACTTTAAGACTTAAAACCTCTTAGTCTGACAATCCCCGAAATTGAGCGCTAGAATTTCTGTAAAAAATATGTAAATGTTTACATGACTTATTTGATTGATTTCCCATCGTTTTATAATTCAGAAGACATCCATCCAGACCTTCCTAGAACCACGTAAACGTCCTCTGTCGAATAAACTTGTAATTGCCTCCCTCTGGTGGTCGGCTGCATCATTACATCCATTTATATAACTTCACTGCAACGCTACATCAAAGGGGCGTCCCAGGAAAAACATTTATCCAGCTTGACTGCTTCACGGCACAGACATGGCAAAGCAATCACTGAATTTGTCTCGAGCAGGCAGAGCTAAATACATAACTTTCATAGCTCTACGATAAAGAATGCGACCTACACACTTCCTTAAACCTAAAATATGTCAAGAAGTAATTTTGTGTGGAAGTCAAACATTTGTTCAGAACGGCAAAATCGAGACCTTTACATAGCCCTTCTCCCCTTGTCTATAGGAGAGATGCCCACTGGTTAAATGGCCCAAATGTTAATTTAGACATTCACAAATTTAACAGATTTTGACTATCACTAATGTCATGAAATGTTTGGCAAAGTAGTAAAGAAGTGTCACGATCGTCAGGGATCGCAGCGTGATGAACAAACATACTTTAATAGTTAAAGTTTAACACAATACAAAACAAGAAACGACTTGTGACGTCCAACGGTATCAATGACCGAACACGGAACAAAAACCCACAAACACAAAGGGAAAACAGACAGTTTAAATATGGCTCCCAATCAGAGACAACCAGCCAAACAGCTGACAATCGTTGCCTCTGATTGGGAGTCACTCAGGCAAACATAGAATACAACAAACTAGAATGAACACCACAGAATGAACACACCCTGGCTCAACATATAGAGTCCCAGAGCCAGGGTGTGACAGTACCCCCCCCCTAAAGGCGCGGACTGCGACCGCGCCCACCAAACACCACAGGGGAGGGACCGGGTGGGCACTCCGCTTAGGCGGCGGATCCGGCTCCGGGCCTGATCCCCGCTCCCTCTCCAACCCCCCAAAGTCCCCCTGGTCCGGTCTGGCCCCGCTGGCCGGAGCCGGACTGCACACTGGTGGAGCGGATTGCTCTAGCTCCGGCGTGAAGCATCTGACCGGTGCCGGACCAGCCACCGGTGGAACAGGCACGGCCCGTGCCGGACTGACGACGTACACCACTGGATTGGTGTGGGGAGCAGGAGTGGGCCGCGCCGTGCTGACGAAACGCACCACTGACTTGGTGCGGGGAGCAGGAGCGGGCCGGACCGGGCTGACGAAGCGCACCACTGACTTGGTGCGGGGAGCAGGAGCGGGCCGGACCGGGCTGACGAAGCGCACCACTGACTTGGTGCGGGGAGCAGGAACGGGCCGGACCGGGCTGACGAAGCGCACCACTGACTTGGTGCGGGGAGCAGGAATGGGCCGACTGGGCTGACGAAACGCACCACTGACTTGGTGCGGGGAGCAGGAATGGGCCGGACCGGGCTGACGACGCGCACCACTGACTTGGTGCGGGGTGCAGGAACGGGCCGTGCCGGGCTGACGAAGCGCAACACTGACTTGGTGCGGGGAGCAGGAACGGGCTGTGCCAGGCTGACGAAGCGCACCACTGACTTGGTGCGAGTGGCAAGAACTGGCCGGACCGTACTGGGAACACACACCACTGGCCCTACGTGGGGATCAGGAACAGGCCGGACCGGACTGGCAACACACGCCAGTACCTCTCGCTGTGCCTCTACATCCTCCCTCCCCCTGGTGACCAGTGTCTCCCGTAACCTGGCGGCCTCCTGCTGCCCCGTCGTCCACGGCGTTAGCCCCCCCCTAAAAAATGTATGGGCTTCACTCCTACCCGTGGCCAAGGCCTCCATCCCTCTTGCCAGACTCGCACTCATCTCCTCCCAAGTCCATCCTCTCTCCTCGTCACGCTGCTTGATCCAGTCGAGGTGGGTTTTTCTGTCACGATCGTCAGGGAGAGACCAAGGCGCAGCGTGATGAACAAACATACTTTAATAGTTAAAGTTTAAACACAATACAAAACAAGAAACGACTCGTGACGTCCAACGGTATCAATGACCGAACACGCAACAAAAACCCACAAACACAAAGGGAAAACAGACAGTTTAAATATGGCTCCCAATCAGAGACAACCAGCCAACAGCTGACACTCGTTGCCTCTGATTGGGAGTCACTCAGGCAAACATAGAATACAACAAACTAGAATGAACACCACAGAATGAACACACCCTGGCTCAACATATAGAGTCCCAGAGCCAGGGTGTGACAAGAAGGTTGTACTATACTTTTCTTGTGTACTAGATCAAATGGTTTGAAAAGTTTTTTTTTTTTTTCTCAGACATAAATGAACAATTCCAGGTGAAAGCTAAATGTCATAGCTTCCTGGGGGGAGGGACACCACTACATTAATAACATATTGCCCTCTTGCTAGATTGATGACTATAGCCCTAGTATAGTCAGCACAACTGGTTAAATACAAGACAGGCCCTCCTGTAGCTCAGTTGGTAGAGCATGGCGCTTGCAATGCCAGGGTTGTGGGTTCGTTTCCCACGGGGGCCCACTAACAGTAAGTCGCTTTGGATAAGAGCGTCTGCTAAATGACCAAAATGTAATGTAAATGTAAGACCTGTTCATTGTGAAATATATGTGTTCAAGTCTAATAATTTTGCTCTATATATTTTCTGCTCTGTATGTAATTTCATCTATTTAAGCTGTTTGGATTGTTCATTGATATAACACTGGGCACCATTGAAAAGAGACACTGGTCTCAATTGGGATTCCCTGTATAAATAAAGAGGAATATGATAGAGGGAATATGATAGCGAGTATTATGATGGAGTGTAATATGATGGAGAGGAATATAATAGAGGGAATATGATAGAGGGAATATGATAGAGGAATATGATGGAGGGGAATATTATAGAGAATGAATGGAGGAATGTGTGACGCTCTTGAGCAACAATGGTTGTCTGTTTGGTTACATCAACTGGAAAGACATGGATAAGAAAATGTTCAAACATATTTTTAAACAATGGGCGCTGTTGGCAGGTCTACAAATACTGTTCTATAGTCAGCTGGTATTGATTTCCTTATTTAATAATTTATTAAACTAAAAAGCTAAACATCAATGACACCTACTCTTCAATTACATTTTTTGGGCCTATATAATTATACATCCAGCTAATTGTATTCCTCTATGAGCACGCGTACTGTAAAGATACCGTGAGGATCACTCGACTGCAACAGCTCTGGTTGATTTAATCGATCAATGGCTCAGGTCACTTGACCAAGATAAACTTGTGGATGAGCTGCTTCTTGATTTTAGTGCTGCATTTGACCTTGTTGATCATATGGCTAATAGCTGAGGCCATTGAAGAGAGATGTTTTCTTGAACCCTCATTTCTTTTTTGGAACTTTGTTACTGAGGTGACATAGACTATGGAAGACTTGTTTTACTGTAGTAAGGTAGCCTATGTATTTCATTGATGATGATGATGATGATGATGATGATGATGATGATGATGATGATGATGATGATGATGATGATGAATAATATTGACATAAGTGGTAGTCTGAGATCGAACAAACAACCTAAGTAAGCCTGGCTGCTAGTTATGATATCTAAAACATATTGACTTTTAATTAGGCAAAACACATGTCGTTTGAATGGTCAACCATTTGATATGAGTTACAGCATTTTATTTTAATAAAAAATGACCAATTAGGTTAAATGGATTCATTGTATATATTAGGTATGACTGTGCTGCATAGGTACAAAAAATAAAAAATAAATAAAATAATCTCTGCCAGCATTTGATTACACATGAAAGCTGCGGTGGGTAACCATGGCAATGGGGACTCCATTGTGACATCACACGATTCCGATTCTGGAAGGTTACCTGTTGCACAGACAAACTGAACAGTGCAAAGAGACTGATTCAACTAACCACTGACAGATTATTAATGTCCTATTTCATTAGTGAGAGAACACACTGCTTACTTCAGAGGTAGGTTGTAATATAACTTATTGTGAATGTGTTTCAGTAGTATAACATATTTTCAAATTACTTGTGTATGAATGTGACATTTTAAGTTGACCTAACATGACTAGTGAAACTGTTGAAGAGAGATAGTTTGATTGAGTCCTCTTTTTGTGAGAAAATGCTTCATCCTGACACCTGAGATGTCATGTTACAATTGTAGTGAGCCAGCCTAATGGCTAATGCATTCTATTGATGACAGAAAAAAAAACCTCTCTGTGTTAATCACCAACATATGTTGTAATCAATTATCTCAATAAATATGTACCAAAAGAGTAGGTTGTGTAAAAAAACAAGTACGCCTACCTAATTTGTAGCTGATTCATTTCTATTAAGAATAATATGTTCTTAATTGAATGGACATCCATTTCAAATGGTTGAATTGATAGACCTCTTTAAATTGAGGTGCACTCAGGGGCACTCAAAGAGAAGACTGGCGTTTTTACCTCCTTGGTTTTTAAAATAGATGAAATTGTACAAGTTAGGTCCTGCATGGATATAGAGTCATTTTCTACCCAAAACACAGTGTTTCCAATGATATGATGGAAGTGATTAGTGTGGTTTGTGAGAACCAGGCCCAATATGGAGTAGAGCTACATGAGGGGTTGAATAAGGCTCAATAGTAAGGTACAGAAAGAGCCTGAAGTTTGCTTTTTAAAGTCTGTGTTGTGCTTTTTCATCTGCCATGGCAAAGCCTTGCATCACAATGATGATGTCATTAAGGATATTGTTCACGAAATGATAAGAACAGCCAAAATCGATTCATTTGAATTTGGTCGCTTTTCCAGTAGCCAAATTTTACAAGTAATTCAGATAGGACTATTGCGTAAACATATCTGGAGCAGGATTCTCACTTGCTTAATTGTAAGTAGCTGGGAAGAAAACATGTGCACATTGTAAAGAGATGCATTATTATTTGGTTAGCAACACCCACTTACTACAATGTTATGTATTTTCCAGAGTTATTGTTAGCTAAGAGGAAGACATGGAGGGTTCAACGCTGACACAGAGGAGGGGTGAGTGTCGGTTGGAGGAAAGGGCGATCCAGACAGACTACGTGATGGAGCTGGGAGCTAGGTTGGCTCTGGTTTTGCAGATCCAGAAGGATCAGGAGAAGAAGATGAAGAGGATTTGGTTCAAGACGAGGAAAATGCCAAGACTGATTGAGGATGTAACAAGACCAACTTTGACAAAGTCGAATAGAGTTCTATTTAACAATAAATTAAAGCAAATATAAGTTCTTGAAAGGGCAAAATGTTCCATATGCCATGGAAGGTAAGCTAACAATGTTTTGTCCTTATTTATTTTTGTATTAGGCTACACCATGGCAATGCTTATAACTGTTATTGTCTAAATGTGTTGTATCATGTCTGTCTGTTTCAGTGTATTTATGTCCTCAGTTCTTATGGTTGTCTTGTCATAAAAAATAAACAACCGTTCTATCATAGACGCTCATATCAGGATTATGTGGTTGTCTCACCTAGCTACCTTAAGTTGAATGCACTAACTAACTATAAGTCGTTCTGGATAAAAGCGTCTGATAAATGGCTAAAATGTCAAATGTTATGCTGGCTGTGGGGCATGTATTTTTACACATAGCTGGCCCATTGGCTAGGGGACCCAGGGTTGGGACAGACTGGTGCAGAGCATCTGAGAGGACACTAGATATATATATATATGTGATGTATAAGTAAATAGTGCTGACTCATACAGTATGTTTGTATGTACTGAATGTGATCACTTTCATCATGTCTGTTTCTTTTCTCAGGCAGAATGTGAGAGATGTGAGCAACTGTCCTCTCACTGAGTTTATGGCTCCCTGTATTGACTCCCTCCCACCACTGGCTTTCACCAATCAGAGGCCTATACCAACCATGTTGCATCCCCCCTCTCCATTGGCCATACGCGCTCAGGATGCACAGCGGTTCATTGTATTTTCATACTTTGTCGCTGAAACCTGCCAGTCTGCTTAATGCCCAGTTGTCACAGAGGCCACTGCAGATGTATCTACAGGTAAACGAGAGGACCTATGGACAGATATACATCTTTCCTCAATGCTGCATCGATACCTGCCACACTTCTTTGATGAAGACTCCATGCAGCCACATCAGACAGTAGAGGGCACCACTGAGGTCTCAGTTGCTCCAGTGGCAATATCTAATGTCAAGGAAGAGGACAGATTCTATCCTTACTCCCTCCCACCACTGGCTCAGCGGTTCATTGGCAATTCATTCAATTTCCTCGAAACCTCCCAGCCTGCTGTTTCAGCCACAGAGTGCCCAGTTGCCACAGAGGCCACTGCTACCACAGCCACTGTCATGGGAGTGAATCGATGGGCAGCTAGAAGTCTTCTTTCAGTGCTGCCTACATGCCTGCCAACAGTCTTTGACGATGACTTCATGCCACCAGAGCAGACAGTAGAGGATACCTATGAGGTCTCAGCTGCTACAGAGACCACTGCAGTGTACAGATCAGCAGCTAAATGCCCTGTCCCAATGCTGCCTCCAAGTCTGCCACTTGTCTTTGAAGTTGACTACAAACTGCCAGGGGAGGCAGTAGAGGGCACCACCAAGTGTCCAGTTATCAGTGAAACAAACAATGATGTGTCCACTCACCTCAAAGAGGACATGGCAGCTGATCAAAGCCCTCCTGACCCTGCAGCACTGTCTCCAAGCTCGCCATGTATCCGAGACTCTGACCACAAACTGACCAAGGAGACGAAAGAGGATGCCACCGAGTCCTCCGTTACCACAGCGATCACAGCAGGCACATCCATTGTCCAGGGAGAGGACCTGTTGGGTGATAAAAGCCAGGATCCATTGCTGCCTTCAATGTTGCCACACATTCTAGACAATGACCACAAGCAGCCAGAGGAGGCAGTAGAGGACACCACCAAGAGTCAAGTGTCCAGGGAAGCGGCCGTTTCCATATCCACTGTCCACAATCTGCCAGGGGAGGCAGTAGAGGACACCAACAAGTGTCCAGTTGCCAGGGAAGCAGCCGTTTCCGTGTCCACTGTCCACACAGAGGAGTTTTTGATAAAAGTCCTCCTGCACCTGCAACACTGCCTCTAATCCTGACCTGCACCCACAACAATGACCACAAACAGCTATGGAAGACAGTTGAGTGCACTACAAAGTGCTCAGTCGACACAGAGGCAACTGTTGCCATTTACACCTGGGATGATAAAAGTCCTCCAGGTCTGCAATGCATTCACAACAACAATGACCACAAGCAGCCAGAGGAGACAGTTGAGGACACCACAGAGTGCTCAGTTAACACAGAGGCAAGTGCAGTTGCATCCACTGTCAAGAGAGAGGAACTGATGAGTGATAAAAGCCCTGTCCTAGCACATCCTCCCAGCCTGGCATGCATCCATGACAAGGACCACAAGCAGCCAGAGCAGAAAGGGAAGGGCACTAGTGAAGAGGTGGATCGCTGCCCTCATGCTCACCAGCTGGTCCCAGATGCTAACTTAACTCTGGCAACCCCTCTGCTCTGCTTGGCCACTAAGACGCCTGTTAGAGTGAGAGCCTCCATATTCAGGTCAGAGGATGATGAACCCAGGCCCTGGACCCTGGAAGAGGCAAAGGTAGGTGTCCTATTTTACACTACTACTCTACAGGGTTGGGGGTCTGTTCCATTTCAATTCAAAACATTGAATTAAGTACTTCCTGAATTGACTGGAATTGAAATGGAATTGACCCCAACCCTGCTACTCTATGCTCATAGTATAAAACATCACCCCTTACTAGGGTTAAAATGTTGTATTACGTTTGGTGTGGACCCAGGAAGAACATCTATGGCTATTATAAAATCGGTTTGGGATACAAAGTAACAAGTTACCTCAATTACTGTCCTCCAAATTGTGTGCCCCATGAGGCCATCAATGTATGTTGATCCCTCATATGTGTATTGAATGTTCCACATTGGAACAATATTACATCTAGAGTCAATGTCTTCCTGTTAGGATTATTGGACAGGCATTGACATTGAGAGTGAAGAGAGGAGCGTCAAGGAGGAGGTGAGCCCTAGGGAGGGTTTAAAGCGTGAGGCGGACCGTGCCCATTCCAAGAGCTCCAATGGGACGGTTTCATCAGAGAGAGCAGAGACCATCCTGGGAAGAGTGGGCTTTCTGGCCATGAACCTCAAGCAGAAAGTCACGTTTTTAAAGATGGAGGAAAAAGAGAAAAATAAGAAACTGAATAAGAAGATGAACGGTGACGAGAAAGAGAAAAAGGAGATGAAGGCGAGAGAGAAAGAGCAAAAGAAAGCCATGAAGGCTGAGAAAAAGAGGGACAAGTTAGAACAGAAAAAGAGAGAGAAGGAAAGAAAAGAGGAGGAAAAGGCAGAGAAAAAGAGGTTAGAGGGGCTGATTAAGATACACAATGCCATGATGAAAGACAGGATTAAGAAAGAGAAGAAGTGGTCTGAGGAGCTGAAAAAGAGAGAGAAAGCTGAGCTCCTGGAGATGGAGCGAAAGATTCAAAAAACGGAGGAGAAGAAGAGAGAAAAGAGGAGGAAAGAGGAGAGGAAGAGACTGGAGAAGAGGAAAAAGAGGGAGCCAGCTGGAGTTGGAACTGAGAGGGTGATAGAAGAGCAGGGAAGGGATGAAAGCTTGAAGATGGATGAGTAGACTGGGTAAGAAAGAGTGAGAAGGGAGATACTGTATTTTTGCATGCAATTAAAAAACGAAGAATAAAAAAATAAATGTTTACTCTGTTTGTTTTTTGTCAAGGCATACCGTACAAAACATTATAAACACAAAATGTTTATTTTTCGCAAATTTGGGGAGTGTTGCACAGTTTAAATGTTGAATCCTAAATCGACACTAAGCACTCCTACATGTTGAAAGGATTGGATAGGTGTACATATAAATTAGGTGTAATATGGCAAACAAAGCCTATCAGAGGAAAAGGTAGAACCATTACCAGTGTTTATACCTATGGGATGGGTAAAGAAAATTCTAAAACAAATCTCGCAAGCTCTCATCCATAGTCAAATTAACTACTGTTGTCTGGAGTAATGCAGGTGTTGGAGAGACTGCAAATAGCACAAAATAAGGCAGCAAGAAAGGTTCTGCAATGTGGTTATGAGATGTTCTCCATAGAATTACATAATGCACTCGAATGGCCGACTGTCAAGGAAATGATAAAAAAAACACACAAAAAAACATTTTTCATAAAATGTACTGAAAGACCAACCGCTATATGTGATTAACTGGATATGGTCAAAGACGACTCGTAAAGGCAATAGGAATCTGGATCTGTTTCTCTGTCCTTTTCTTTTTACCTTGCTTTTGTTATTTTGTTATTTTTTTAATGTTTTGTTTTTACATTTTGTAAAATGTAATAATTACAAAAACATTTCATTTAAATTTCAATTTAGTAACATACTGTATCATTCAAATAAATATTATTATTTGTCTAATCATATTTTTTGCCTTTGAAGCTTAATATTTTGTAATATAATGTATGACTGACATGAGGGTAATCAAAGGGAGAGAGATAAGGGTAACAATGAAGACTTCTTCCATCACAGTTTCTAAGTGATGAGTGGAAGTGTACAGTGCCCTCCTGAATTATTGGCACCAGAAGGAAATGTGAACAAAAAGGCTGTGAAAACATGTCATTGTGGTCTATCAGCTTGATCTTACACTCAAAATATCATATTTATTTATTTATTTTATTTCACCTTTATTTAACCAGGTAAGCCAGTTGAGAACAAGTTCTCATTTACAACTGCGACCTGGCCAAGATAAAGCAAAGTAGTGCGATAAAAACAACAACACAGAGTTACTTATGGGGTAAAAAAAAAAACATAGTAAAAAAAAATACAACAGAAAATATATATACAGTGTGTGCAAATGTAGCAAGTTATGGAGGTAAGGCAATAAATAGGCTATAGTGCAAAAATAATTACAATTAGTATTAACACTGGAATGCTAGATGTGCAAGAGATGATGTGCAAATAGAGATACTGGGGTGCAAAAGAGCAAAATAAATAACAATATTGTCACGGTTTCGGCCGAGGCGGCCCCTCCTCCTTGTTCGGGCAGGTTTCGGTGGTCGTCGTCTCCGGAGTACTAGCTGCCACCGTTCTATGTTTCTTGTTTGATTGGTTTTGTCTCTTTGTCACACCTGTTTTGTGTTATGTCTCATTAAGCACCCTATTTAGTTCCTTGTTGTTAGTTTAGGTGTTGTGTGTAATTGTTCTGCTGTCGTGTGGTTGTTTTGCTCTGTGTTTTGCTCTCTCTCTCATTTTTGGATTATATTGTAGAGAGACCAGCACTTTGTGCATACTGACGTTTTTGTTCTAGTATTCTCTGTGTCCTGCGTGTGATTCCACATCCCACTACACTCCACTCGTGACAAATATAGGGATGAGGTAGTTGGGTAGGCTAATTTCAGATGGGCTGTGTACAGGTGCAGTGATCGGTAAGATTGCAATTCGTTCCAGTCATTGGCAGCAGAGAACTGGAAGGAATGGCGGCCAAAGGAGGTGTTGGCTTTGGGGATGACCAGTGAGATATACCTGCTGGAGCGCAGACTACGGATGGGTGCTGCTATGGTAACCAATGAGCTAAGATAAGGCGGGGATTTGCCTAGCAGTGATTTATAGATGGCCTGGAGCCAGTGGGTTTGACGACGAACATGTAGTGAGGACCAGCCAACAAGAGCGTACAGGTCACAGTGGTGGGTAGTGTATGGGGCTTTGGAGACAAAACGGATGGCACAGTGATAGACTACATCCAATTTGCTGAGTAGAGTGTTGGAGGCTATTTTGTAAATGACATCGCCAAAGTCAAGGATCGGTAGGATAGTCAGTTTTACGAGGGCATGTTTGGCAGCATGAGTGAAGGAGGCTTTGTTGCGGAATAGGAAGCCGATTCTAGATTTAACTTTGGATTGGAGATTCTTAACGTGAGTCTGGAAGGATAGTTTACAGTCTAACCAGACACCTAGGTATTTGTAGTTGTCCACATACTCTAGGTCAGACCCGTCGAGAGTAGTGATTCTAGTCGGGTGGGCGGGTGCCAGCAGCGTTCGATTGAAGAGCATGCATTTAGTTTTACTAGTGTTTAAGAACAGTTGGAGGCTACTGAAGGAGTGTTGTATGGCATTGAAGCTCGTTTGGAGGTTTGTTAACACAGTGTCCAATGAAGGGCCAGATGTATACAAAATGGTGTCGTCTGCGTAGAGGTGGATCTGGGAGTCACCAGCAGCAAGAGCGACATCATTGATATACACAGAGAAAAGAGTCGGCCCAATAATTGAACCCTGTGGCACCCCCATAGAGACTGCCATAGGTCCAGATAACAGGCCCTCCGATTTGACACATTGAACTCTAACTGAGAAGTAGTTGGTGAACCAGGCGAGGCAGTCATTTGAGAAACCAAGGCTATTTAGTCTGCCAATAAGAATGCGGTGGTTGACAGAGTCGAAAGCCTTGGCCAGGTCGATGAAGACGGCTGCACAGTACTGTCTATTATCAATCGCGGTTATAATATCGTTTAGGACCTTGAGCGTGGCTGAAGTGCACCCATGACCAGCTCGGAAACCGGATTGCATAGCGGAGAAGGTACGGTGGGATTCGAAATGGTCGGTGATCTGTTTGTTAACTTGGCTTTCAAATACTTTCGAAAGGCAGGGCAGGATGGATATAGGTCTGTAACAGTTTGGATCTAGAGTGTCACCCCCTTTGAAGAGGGGGATGACCGCGGCAGCTTTCCAATATCTGGGGATCTCAGATGTTATGAAAGAGAGGTTGAACAGGCTAGTAATAGGGGTTGCGACAATTTCGGCAGCTAGTTTTAGAAAGAAAGGGTCCAGATTGTCTAGCCCAGCTGATTTGTAGGGGTCCAGATTTTGCAGCTCTTTCAGAACATCAGCTGGCCAGGTGAAAACCACGGCCAGCCGTAGCAAAATGCTTGTTGAAATTCTCGATTATTGTAGATTTATCGGTGGTGATAGTGTTTCCTAGCCTCAGTGCAGTTGGCAGCTGGGAGGAAGTGCTCTTATTCTCCATGGACTTTACAGTGTCCCAAAACATTTTGGAGTTAGTGCTACAGGATGCAAATTTCTGTTTGAAAAAGTTAGCCTTTGCTTTCCTGACTGCTTGTGTATATTGGTTCCTAACTTCCCTGAAAAGTTGCATATTGCGGGGGCTATTTGATGCTAATGCAGTTCGCCACAGGATGTTTTTGTGCTGGTCAAGGGCAGTCAAGTCTGAGGAGAACCAGGGGCTATATCTGTTCTTAGTTCTGTATTTTTTGAATGGGGCATGTTTATTTAGGATTGAGAGGAAATTACTTTTAAAGAACAACCAGGCATCCTCTACTGACGGAATGAGATCTATATTCATCCAGGATACCTGGGCCAGGTCAATTAGGAAGGCCTGCTTGCTAAAGTGTTTTAGGGAGCGTTTGACAGTGATGAGGGGTGGTCGTTTGACCGCGGACCCGTTACGGACGCAGGCAATAAGGCAGTGATCGCTGAGATCCTGGTTGAAGACAGCGGAGGTGTATTTAGAGGGTAAGTTAGTCAGGATGATATCTATGAGGGTACCCATGTTTACGGATTTAGGGTTGTACCTGGTAGGTTCATTGATAATTTGTGTGAGATTGAGGGCATCTAGTTTGGATTGTAGGATGGCCGGGGTGTTAAGCATATCCCAATTTAAGTCACCAAGCAGTACGAACTCTGAGGATAAATGGGGGCAATCAATTCACATATGGTGTCCAGGGCACAGCTGGGGGCTGAGGGGGGTCTGTAGCAAGCGGCAACAGTGAGAGACTTATTTCTGGAAAGGT
Source organism: Coregonus clupeaformis (assembly GCF_020615455.1). NCBI lineage: Eukaryota > Metazoa > Chordata > Actinopteri > Salmoniformes > Salmonidae > Coregonus > Coregonus clupeaformis. The sequence continues at coordinate 121,994 of NW_025534803.1, forward strand.
GGATTTTTAGAAGTAGAAGCTCAAACTGTTTGGGCACAGACCTGGATAGTATGATAGAGCTCTGCGGGCTATCTCTACAGTAGATTGCAACTCCACCCCCCTTTGGCAGTTCTATCTAGACGGAAAATGTTATAGTTGGGGATGGACATTTCAGAATTTTTGGTGGCCTTCCTAAGCCAGGATTCAGACACTGCTAGAACATCAGGGTTCGCGGAGTGTGCTAACGCAGTGAATAACTCAAACTTAGGAAGGAGGCTTCGGATATTAACGTGAAAGAATCCAAGGCTTTTACGATTACAGAAGTTAACAAATGATAACGCCTGGGGAGTAGGAGTGATACTGAGGGCTGCAGGGCCTGGGTTAGCCTCTACATCACCAGAGGAACAGAGGAGGACTAGAATAAGGATACGGCTAAAGGCTTTAAGAACTGGTCTTCTAGTGCGTTGGGTACATAGATTAAAGGGGGCAGATTTCCGGGCGTTGTAGAAAAGATTCAGGGCATTATGTACAGACAAGGATATGGAAGGATATGAGTAAAGTGGAGGTAAACCTAAGCGTTGGGTAACAATGAAAGAGATAGCATCACTGGAGGCACCAATGGAGTCGGTCTCCGTGTGTATGGGGGGTGGGACAAAGGAGCTATCTAAGGCAGGTTTAGCTGGGCTGGGGGATCTACAGTGAAATAGTACAATTAGAAATAACCAAAACAACAATAAGCTAACCATATTGACAAGGGAGAGAGGCGTAAAGCAATCACAGGTGTAATTTGAGAGAGCTAAGACAACAGCTGGTAATGACGACACAGTTTGGGCTGAGGCTAAACATAAACAGGATGCGGTACCGTAAAAAGGAACAGTCCAGCAGGCATCAGCTGCATAGCTGAGTTATCATAAGGTCCGGTGAACAGGAATAGGATAGTTCGGGGGCTGCTAAAGCACTAGCGCGCAAGAGGCCACGGCTAGCGTGTCGGGGCTAGCAAATGGAATCTTCGTGGTTGACGTCGTAACGGGATGCCTGTTGTAACCACATCAGACGATTTCGTCAAGACCAGTCGTGTAGAATCGGCGGGGCTCCGTGTCAACACTAGGTGGTCCCGTCCGGTTGACAGAGAGGTAGATAACCGGGAGATGGGCCAAGCTCAGGATGATTAGCCAAACCACAACGTCCATTTTGTTGCAACTAGCTGGTAGCGATGAATCCAGAGTTAAAGGTCCAGTGATTCCGGCAGAAAAACTGATATGTTCTGGGTCGATAACGCGCTGTGCAGACAGTGCAGACTGGCCGAATAATAGTCCAGGCTAGAGCTGGCTGGTAGGGGGTGCAGGCCACGGACAATGGTGAAAAACCGATAACGGTAGCTGATAGCAAGTAGCTAGTTAGCTGGCTACTTCCTTCCAGTGGACCGAGAGGTAGATAGCCGGGATATGGGCCTGGCTCTAGGCTAGCTCGAGGCTAATTGGTGCTTGCATCGGGGGCAGTGGTGATTAGCCAAACAGCAACATCCATTCGGTTGCGGCTAGCTAGTTGCGATCCGGTGATTAATGTCCAGTGATTAAATTATTCTTGCAGAAAAATCCAATGTTCTGGGTGAAATATCGCTAACTGTGGCTAATAGCAAGTAGCTAGTTAGCTGGCTAGCTAGTTTCAACTGGAGATTCTAGATAAAAGGTAAGTCAATAATAGAATCCGTTTCACATTGAGTGAGGCGGGTTGCAGGAAAGTATATTTAGTAGAAGGATGAAAAGTCTGATAGGGAAATATGTATGAAAAATACACAAAAAACAGGGTATTTACAGGCTATTTACAGACACACAACAAAAACAGGACTTTACTACTACGCCATCTTGGATTCCCTTTAATTGAGTAAAAATTGTTCAAATAGAAAAATAATCGTGATCAAGAAATCATTATGTTATTCAAAAACATGCGTCCACACTTTGTCTTATTCTAAAATTGATTAAATTGTTTTTTTCTTCATCAATCTACACACAATACCCCATAATGACAAAGTGAGAACAGGTTTTTAGACTTTTTTATAAATGTATTAAAAATAACAAATGGAAATATTACATTTACATAAGTATTCAGACCCTTTAATCAGTACTTTGTTGAAGCACCTTTGGCAGCGATTACAGCCTCGAGTCTTCTTGGGTATGACGCTACAAGCTTGGCACACCTGTATTTGAGGAGTTTCTCCCATTATTCTCTGCAGATCCTCTCAAGCTCTGTCAGGTTGGATAGGGCGTGTCACTGCACAGCTATTTTCAGGTCTCTCCAGAGATGTTAGATCGGGTTCAAGTCCAGTTTATTGTATTTGTCATGTGCCGAATACAACAGGTGTAGACCTTACCGTGAAATGCTTACTTGCAAGCCCTTAACCAACAATGCAGTTCAAGAAATAGAGTTAAGAAAATATTTACTAAATACACTAAAGTTAAAAATAAAATAAAAAGTAACACAATAAAAAAATAATGAGGCTATATACAAGGGGTACCGGTACCGAGTCAATGTGTGGGGTAACAGGTTAGTTGAGGTAATTTGTACATGTGTCACGGAATCAGCCGAGGCTGCTCCTCCCTGCTCGGGCAGGCTTCGGCGTTCGTCGTTCCCGGAGTACTAGCTGCCACCGATCTATGTTTCGGTGTTTGACTTGTTTTGTCCTGATTGTGTACACCTGTTCCCCGTTGTTACGGATACAGGTATCCTGTGTCCTGTGTTTTTCTCTCCTTCTGCCCTAATCACAGGTGTCCTGTATGTTCCTGATTGGTGGTCGTTGAGGTGTCTGATGATTGGACCAATCAGTGAACATTCCTGTGAATTGCACCACCTGTTACTCGTTTGTTCAATCACACATCCCATGTTATAAAAACCAAACTTGTGTGTGTTGCAAGAGAGAGAGAGATTTTTGCCATATGTGAGTATGGACACGGTGGTGTCCTGTGTGTTGTGTACTCACTAAGTTGTTGGTTACCCTATTGGTAACTTTGTTAGAAGCCATTTCTTTATGTGAGTTTGGATACTGTTGTGTCCTGTGTATTGTGTACGTACTTTATTGCTGATTACCCTGTTTTGTAGCTTGGTGTGTTTCTGGGAAAAGGGGAGTTTAAGCTAGTTGCCCTTGGGCGTACATTACCCGTAGGAAGAAATCTGTCTAAAAACACTAGTTAGACCTGAGCGGACCACCCACTGTACTTTTGTATGACTAGCAGTAGCCTAGCGGTTCTTTAGGCAGGCTAGATCAGTTTAGGGGGTTTTACACTATTGTTTCATTTCTTGGGTCCTGCTCAGCCCTTTTTCCCAAACCCTTACCGTGTGTTCTGAAATAAACCATGTGTGTTTGACGGTAGTTCATGGTAGTTGTGTCCTATTTGTTCTCACTGTTCCATACTACACTTATAATTTGCATGAATTTATGTTACGGGTCTCATGTCCGTCACCCTAGACGTTTAAAAGCCACGGGGTTCGTAACATAAAGTGGGGGCTCATCCGGGATCCTATCTATCCCATGCTACTCATGTAAATTAGTCAGTGTCTGGTTCAGTGTTGAGCTTGGCAGCTGTAACTACCTGTTTTTTTTTGTGTGTTCGGTAGTCGACGGCTCGTGTTGCTAGTAGGATGGCTACTTTTGAGTTGGAGGCATTTTTGGAAAACCCTACGTGGGAGGTTTTTGATAATTGCCGTAGAGTGGATCTACAGGCTTTGGCTGACCACTTTTCTGTACCCATACCGAGGGGTTTAGTGAAAGCAGAAGTTAGGGAAGTAGTGCTAGCGATATTGTTAAACGAGCGAGTGCTTGAGTTACCGCCGCCTGAGTCTGCTGCTCCTGTAGGGGATGTGGTTGCTGTTCCTGTAAGCCCATCAGTGTCTGAGGACGAGGCTAAGGCTCCAGCCACATTGCCCCGTTATGACCCACTCTCCCCACTGACTGACAGTGATGCCAGGATCGATGTCCGCTCGACACGGCTCCAAATGGAGGCGGAAGAGCGGGCACAAATCAGGCAAGACAAGCTGGAGATGCGTAAGCTAGAGGCAGAACAGGAGACGCGTAAGCTAGAGGTAGAACTGGAGACGCGTAGGCTTGATCAAGAACTGGAGACGCGTAGGCTTGATCAAGAACTGGAGACGCGTAAGATGGAACTGGAGGTGCGTAAAATGGAACTGGAGGCAGAAACAGCGAGGTTAGTCGCTGCTCATACTATGCCTGCTAGTGAGCCATCCTCACCAGCTGTGTCGGCTGCTACGTTTGATATTAGTAGGCAGATCACCTTGGTACCTGTGTTCAGGGAGTCAGAGGTTGATTCCTATTTCAGTGTGTTTGAACGTATAGCGGTAGCATTGAAATGGCCCGAAGAGGTATGGTGCCTATTACTTCAGTGTAAACTAACAGGTAAAGCCCAAGAGGTTCTGGCAGCGCTACCTCTTGAAGACAGTTTGAATTATGAAGTGGTCAAAGCTACTGTTCTTCGTGCCTATGAGCTTGTTCCTGAGGCATATCGACAGAGATTTAGGTCTCATAAAAAGTCTCCTACTCAGACTTATGTGGAGTTTGCTAGAGACAAAGGAAATCTGTTTGACAAATGGCACAGTGCTAGTAAGGTAACTGATTTTACCTCTCTACGGGAGTTAATCTTGTTAGAAGAGTTTAAAAATTGCTTACCGGAACGCATTGTAGTTTATCTGAACGAACAGAAAGTATCCTCACTGTCGGAAGCGTCTGTATTGGCAGACGAGTTTGTGTTGACGCATAAGAGCGTGTTTTCGGCTCGTACGGAGAGCAGGGCTGCGGAGTTGCTAACTTTTAGTCCTAGTCGACCAGCAGTACATCCAGCACGCCCAAAAGAGGTGCGTCACTGTTTCTATTGTCATAAGGTGGGACATTTGGTTAGTGATTGCTTTTTGCTTAAACGCAAGCCGGGGATGACTCAGCACGCCAGGCCGCCAACGGGTGTTGGGCTGATTCGTACGGTTGTAAGGCCAGAATCAAGACAGAAGCCTCATATTGAATGTGGTTTGAAAGTCCCTGTCCCAGATCACAGTTATGAACCGTTCATTTTTGAGGGGTTTGTTTCTATATCAGATGATGAAGCGTCTCAGCGTCCAGTTAGAATCCTCAGAGATACTGGTGCGGCGCAGTCGTTCATACTCGCTGATGTGTTGCCCTTGTCCAGTAATACATATTGTGGTTCCAGTGTGTTAGTACAAGGAATTGAAATGGGTTTCGTCCCAGTGCCATTGCACTTTGTGAACGTACACTCTGAATTAGTCAGTGGATTGTTCAGAGTTGGCGTACGTCCTAGGTTGCCAGTAAAAGGTGTGACATTTATAATGGGCAACGATATTGCCGGAGGAAAGGTGATACCCGTATTGGAGGTATTGGATAAAAGTGACCAGTCTCTCTCTGAGGAGCTGGCACAAGGTTATCCAGATGTGTTCCCCGCTTGTGCTGTCACACGTGCTCAAGCACGACAAGTGGGTGAAGTGATAGATTTGTCGAACACGATTCTATTCAGAGAGTGTGACCCAGAGGATAGTTCGGGTGCTACCTCTGGTAAGCTGGTGCAGTCTGACCAACAGCCCAGAGAAAGAAAGAAGGATGTGGAACTTGTTGCTGAGGCAATACAGTTACCAGTTACTCGTGAGCAGCTGATCGCTAACCAACAGGTTGACAGTAGCCTGGCTAAATGTTTTTCTAGTGTTGTCTCAGAGGACGAGCTAAAGAAGGAAAACATGGCATACTTCATTGATGGTAATCTCCTCATGCGTAAATGGACATCCCATGTTGACGCTGGCGGAGATTGGAATGCTGTTTACCAAATAGTGATTCCTACAGCCTTTCGACAAAATGTTTTATCCCTCGCTCATGATCACCAGTGGTCCGGACATCTGGGAGTCACCAAGACGTATGATCGAGTTTTGCGACATTTCTTTTGGCCTGGCTTAAAACAAGATGTGGCTCGGTTCTGTCGGACTTGCCACACCTGTCAAGTAGTTGGGAAACCGAACCAGGTTATTTCCCCCGCGCCTCTGTGTCCCATACCGGCCATAGGTGAACCATTCGAACATGTGATGGTTGATTGTGTTGGACCATTACCAAAAACAAAATCTGGTAACCAGTTTATGTTGACAATTATGTGTGTGGCCACCAGGTACCCAGAGGCCATTCCTCTGCGAAGGATTACTGCTCCAGTGGTGAGTAAAGCGTTGATCAAATTCTTCTCAACTTTTGGATTACCTAAGGTGATACAAACTGATCAGGGTACGAATTTCCTTTCTACACTTTTCAAACAAGTGTTTAAATCCTTGTCAGTTACACACCGTGTGTCAAGCGCATATCACCCAGAGTCTCAGGGTGCGCTTGAACGTTGGCATCAGACACTGAAGTCTATGCTCCGTAAATATTGCATGGAATCTGAGAAAGATTGGGATGAGGGAGTTCCTCTAGTGTTGTTTGCTGTCCGTGAGACAGTACAGGAATCCCTAGGGTTCAGCCCAGCTGAACTGGTGTTTGGACACACCATGAGAGGACCTATGAAAGTCCTTAAGGATCAGTTTTTGTCACAAGAGTTGTGTGTGAAAGAAAATGTGTTGGACTACGTTAGTCGCTTTCGTGAGCGCCTACATGCTGCCTGTGCTCTAGCAAAGGAAGCGCTGTCTTCCTCACAGAAACGGATGAAACGACACTATGACACACAGGCTGTTTCTCGTTCACTGCAGCCAGGTGACCGAGTTCTTGTGTTGTTGCCTGTGCCAGGAGCGTCATTGTCAGCACGTTTCTCTGGTCCTTATGTCATTGAAAAGAAACTAACTGAAACTGACTATGTGATACAGACTCCTGATAGAAAACGCCAATCTCGTGTGTGCCACGTTAACATGTTGAAGACATACCACACCAGACCCGTCACTCAGGTAGACAGTCCAGAGAAACTGGCCGAGTTGGCTGTCTCTGTTGCTGCTACGGCTGTAGTGGGAGGTCATGTTAATGATGTGGACGGAGATGGTTTGGAGTTGCGCAATACTCAGCAGCAGTGTGCTAGATTGCCTAATTCAGAGATGCTGCTGTCTCTCCCGTCAAGCCTGATTCATTTAACGGACAGACAGTCAGATGATATTGTGAGCCTATTACACAGCTTTCCATGTCTTTTTAATGATGTTCCTACATGTACAAATGTGTTAGAACATGACATTAATGTTGGAAACGCTGCACCTATCAAGCAACATCCGTATCGTGTCAACGTCGCTAAGAGAAAGATAATGAGGGGTGAGGTCGGTTATTTGCTGGAGAATAACCTGGCTATGCCAAGTTCAAGTCCTTGGAGTTCTCCGTGCATTCTGGTTCCTAAACCTGATGGGACATCCAGATTATGTACGGACTATCGGAAAGTCAATGCGGTCACAGTGCCCGACTCGTTCCCGTTACCCAGACTGGATGACTGTATTGATACTGTTGGTGCTGCTACTTATGTAACCAAATTAGATCTTCTAAAGGTTACTGGCAGGTGCCGTTAACCCCACGTGCCTCCGACATCTCTGCCTTTGTGACCCCAGATCACTTCCTACAATATGCTGTCATGGCATTTGGGATGCGGAACGCCCCAGCCACTTTCCAACGCCTGGTTAACACAGTATTGGCTGGAGTTCCTAATTGTAGTGCTTACCTTGATGATCTGGTAATTTATTCAACTGAGTGGTCTGATCATGTTAAAACTCTAAGGGTAGTGTGTGAACGTCTAGCAACCGCTTCTCTAACCCTGAACTTAGCAAAGTGCGAGTTTGGGAAGGCCACTGTTACTTATCTTGGTAAACAGGTCGGCCATGGTCAGGTGCGCCCTGTAGATGCCAAGGTCTCAGCTATAAACGCATTTCCCGCACCTACCACCAGAAGAGAGCTACGCCGTTTTTTAGGGATGGTTGGCTACTACCGTAGCTTCTGTAAAAATTTCTCTGCGGTAGTTGCTCCATTAACGGATTTGCTCAGTCCGGCGAGAAAATGTGTATGGTCTGAAGATTGTTGTACTGCTTTCAACACTGCTAAAGCACTCTTGTGTAGTACTCCTGTTCTTGCTGCGCCAGATTTTGAACGGCCGTTTAAACTGGAGGTAGATGCAAGTGCCAGAGGTGCTGGTGCTGTTCTACTGCAGCAAGACCAGAGTGGAGTGGACCATCCTGTCTGTTATTTTTCACGGAAATTTAACAAATGTCAGACAAACTATTCCACCATTGAACAAGAAGCTCTAGCTTTGTTGTTAGCTCTGCAGTACTTTGAAGTTTATGTTGGTTCCAGTGCATTACCAGTAATAGTGTATACTGACCATAACCCCTTAGTTTTTCTCCACCGGATGTACAACCAGAATCAACGCCTTATGCGTTGGGCACTTGTCGTGCAAAATTATAATTTGGAGATCCGCCACAAAAAGGGGTTGGATAATGTGTTGGCAGATGCTTTGTCTCGTGTGTAATGATCTAGGTTTTGTTATCCCGGCAGGATGATTATTGAATTTTGGGTGTTGTGATGGTACGTGTGTCGCAAACCATTGTGGTTTGCTCTTTTAAGGGTGGGAGTGTTACGGATACAGGTATCCTGTGTCCTGTGTTTTTCTCTCCTTCTGCCCTAATCACAGGTGTCCTGTATGTTCCTGATTGGTGGTCGTTGAGGTGTCTGATGATTGGACCAATCAGTGAACATTCCTGTGAATTGCACCACCTGTTACTCGTTTGTTCAATCACACATCCCATGTTATAAAAACCAAACTTGTGTGTGTTGCAAGAGAGAGAGATTTTTGCCATATGTGAGTATGGACACGGTGGTGTCCTGTGTGTTGTGTACTCACTAAGTTGTTGGTTACCCTATTGGTAACTTTGTTAGAAGCCATTTCTTTATGTGAGTTTGGATACTGTTGTGTCCTGTGTATTGTGTACGTACTTTATTGCTGATTACCCTGTTTTGTAGCTTGGTGTGTTTCTGGGAAAAGGGGAGTTTAAGCTAGTTGCCCTTGGGCGTACATTACCCGTAGGAAGAAATCTGTCTAAAAACACTAGTTAGACCTGAGCGGACCACCCACTGTACTTTTGTATGACTAGCAGTAGCCTAGCGGTTCTTTAGGCAGGCTAGATCAGTTTAGGGGGTTTTACACTATTGTTTCATTTCTTGGGTCCTGCTCAGCCCTTTTTCCCAAACCCTTACCGTGTGTTCTGAAATAAACCATGTGTGTTTGATGGTAGTTCATGGTAGTTGTGTCCTATTTGTTCTCACTGTTCCATACTACACTTATAATTTGCATGAATTTATGTTACGGGTCTCATGTCCGTCACCCTAGACGTTTAAAAGCCACGGGGTTAGTAACACCCGTTATGTTGTATTGTATTCCCTATTTAACCCTCTGTCGTTCATTGTGTGTTGTGTGTTATTGTATTCGTCATCGGCAGTGTTCGTGTGCGGGTTGTTTATTCCTCCTTATGTGGTGATTGTTTTTTCAACTCTGGTTACTTTCGAGTAAAGTATGTTTCCAGTAAGCTCTGTGTCCTGAGTTTGACTTCGCCTACTGCATTTCACCGTCGCATTCTGACAGAATAACACACCTTCATGGAGTCAGCAGGATCGGCGGTGCCATGTGGATCACTGGAAGAGCGCGTAATCCACCAAGAGGCCATGATCCAGCACCTGGGCACCACCATGCAAGGGTTGATGGACACCTTGAGGCGATGGGAGAGTGGATGTTTGCCCACACCTCCTCCTACGATGCCACCACCATCAGCCATACCTATCGTTCCATCTCCGGAGTCCAGTGGGATTCGGCTCTCGCTCCCGAGGGCTTATGATGGCACCGCGGCCGGGTGTCAGGGTTTCCTACTCCAGGTTGAACTCTACCGAGCAACCATTCACCCGGCGCCCTCGGGATACGAGGCGCTGGAGTGGGCCAACACCGAATGGGGTGGGATAGACGCCGCTACGGTCAGCTATGCAGAGTTCTCCCGCCGCTTCCGGGCAGAATTCGATCATCCCCCAGAGGGTAAAGCGGCGGGTGAGCATCTATTCCACCTTAGACAGGGGAGGAGGAGCGCGCAGGAGTTCGCGCTGGACTTCCGGACGCTAGCTGCCAACACGGGATGGAATGAGAGGGCCCTCATCGACCACTACAGATGCAGCCTGAGGGAGGATGTGCGTCGGGAATTGGCCTGCAGGGACACCAACCTCAGCTTTGATCAACTGGTGGACATGTCGATTCGCCTGGATACCCTGTTGGCTACCCGCGGACGTCCCGATTCGGGGTCATCAATTCCATCCCCCAGCACTTCCGAGCCGACCCCTATGGAGCTCGGGGGTGCTGGTGCTAGGGAGACCAGGAGGGAGACCAGGAGGGAGGCCATCCCCTGCACCAACTGTGGCCGCAGAGGACACACTGCTGGTCGGTGCTGGGGAGGGTCTCCTAGGAATCGAGGCAGTGGGCGATGCACTGATGAGTCATTCCAGGTGAGTAGGCACCAAACTCACCCAGAGCTCTCTGCTGATCATATGTGTATTAAAGTGATGTTTCTCCTCACTCCCAGCATAAGGCGCTAGTAGATTCAGGCGCAGCTGGGAATTTTATCGATCGCCAGTTCACCTATAAGTTAGGGATTCCTATCGTACCTGTTGATGTGCCCTTCCCCATTCATTCCCTAGATAGCCGCCCGTTGGGGTCAGGATTGATTAGGGAGGTCACGGCGCCTCTCCGGATGAAAACGCAGGAGGGTCATGAGGAGATAGTACGTTTGTATTTGATTGATTCTCCTGTGTTTCCCGTGGTGTTGGGGCTTCCCTGGTTAACAGCTCATGACCCCAACATTTCATGGCAGCAGAGAGCTCTCCAGGGATGGTCTGATCAGGGTACTGGGCGGTGTGTAGGCGTTTCCGTAGGGGCAAAAACGGTGGAAAGCCCGAACCAAGTTCCCACCTTGCACATTCCAACTGCGTATGCCGATTTGGCTCTCGCCTTCAGTAAGAAGAAGGCGACTCAATTACCACCTCATCGACAGGGGGATTGTGCGATAGACCTCCAGGTAGGCGCTGCGCTTCCATGTAGTCACGTGTATCCTCTTTCTCAGGAGGAGACGGCCGCTATGGAGACCTACATCACAGAATCTTTGAGACAGGGGTACATACGGCCGTCTACTTCCCCTGCGTCCTCAAGTTTCTTTTTTTGTGAAGAAGAAGGATGGGGGTTTACGCCCGTGTATTGATTACCATGGTCTAAATCAGATCACCATCAAATACAGCTATCCTCTCCCTCTGATTGCTAGTATGACAGAGTCATTACACGGGGCGTGATTCTTCACAAAATTGGATCTCAGGAGCGCGTACAACCTGGTGCGCATTAGGGAGGGAGATGAGTGGAAGACAGCATTCAGTACCACCTCGGGTCACTATGAGTACCTCGTCATGCCATACGGGTTAATGAATGCTCCTTCAGTTTTCCAATCATTTGTGGACGAGATTTTCCGGGACTTGCATGGACAGGGTTTTGTGGTATATATTGATGACATTCTAATATACTCCGCTACACGAGCCGAGCATGTGTCCCTGGTGCGTCGAGTGCTTGGTAGACTGTTGGAGCATGACCTGTATGCGAAGGCGGAGAAATGTCTGTTCTTTCAGGAGTCCATCTCCTTCCTGGGACATCGGTTGTCCGCATCAGGGGTAGAGATGGAGATTGACCGTATTTCTGACGTGCGTAATTGGCAGACTCCCACCACGGTAAAGGAGGTGCAGCGCTTCTTAGGTTTTGCCAATTACTACCGGAGGTTTATCCGGGTCTTTGGACAGGTAGCAGCTCCCATTACCTCTCTGCTAAAGGGGGGTCCGGTGCGCCTGCAGTGGTCAGCTGAGGCGGACAGGGCGTTTAAACGTCTGAAGGACTTGTTTACCTCGGCTCCGGTGCTGGCGCATCCGGATCCCTCTTTGGCATTTCAGGTGGAGGTGGATGCTTCCGAGGCTGGGATCGGCGCTGTGCTGTCTCAGCGCTCGGGTACGCCACCTAAACTCTGCCACTGTGCTTTCTATTCTAAGAAGCTCAGTCCGGCGGAGCGCAATTATGATGTGGGGGATAGGGAGCTGCTGGCTGTGGTTCAAGCCCTGAAGGTGTGGAGACATTGGCTTGAGGGGGCTAAACACCCTTTTCGCATTCTGACTGACCATCGTAACCTGGAGTACATCCGGGCAGCGAGGAGGCTGAATCCTCGCCAGGCAAGGTGGTCAATGTTTCTTTCCCGCTTTGTATTTAAGCTCACCTATAGACCAGGATCCCAGAACGCTAAGGCAGATGCCCTGTCCCGACTATATGACACAGAGGAGAGGTCCATTGAGCCCACTCCCATACTCCCGGAGTCTTGCTTAGTGGGACCGGTGGTGTGGGAGGTGGATGCGGAAATCGAGCGGGCGTTACGTTCCGACCCTACTCCTCCACAGTGTCCGGAGGGTCGGAGGTACGTGCCGCTCGAGGTTCGCGACCGTTTGATATACTGGGCTCACACGTCACCCTCCTCTGGTCATCCGGGTATTGGTCGGACAGTGCACTGCCTTAGTGAGAAGTACTGGTGGCCAACCTTAGCTAAGGACGTGAGGGTTTATGTGTCCTCCTGCTCCGTGTGCGCCCAGTGTAAGGCACCTAGACACCTGCCCAGTGGGAAGTTACAACCCCTACCCGTTCCACAACGGCCGTGGTCTCACCTATCGGTGGATTTTGTCACGGACCTTCCTCCCTCCCAGGGGAACACTACGATCTTGGTCGTTGTGGATCGGTTTTCTAAAGCCTGCCGTTTATGGAATGTCTGGGGGTCTCGATTAGCCTTACCTCAGGTTTTCACCCCGAGAGTAATGGGCAGGTGGAGAGAGTTAACCAGGATGTGGGTAGGTTTCTGAGGTCATATTGTCAGGACCAGCAAGAGGAGTGGTCGGGATATATTCCCTGGGCAGAGATAGCCCAAAACTCCCTCCGCCTTTCGTCCACTAACCTTACGCCTTTCCATTGTGTATTAGGTTATCAGCCGGTTCTGGCACCTTGGCATCAGAGCCAGACCGAAGCCCCTGCAGTGGACGAGTGGTTTCCACGCTCGGAAGAAACTTGGAACGCTGCGCATGTCCATCTGCAGCGGGCCATCAGGCGACAAAAGGCGTGCGCCGATCGCCACCGCAGTGAGGCTCCGGTGTATGCACCGGGAGACCGGGTCTGGCTCTCGACCCCAAACCTGTCCCTTCGCCTCCCCTGCCGGAAGCTGGGTCGGCGGTTTGTGGGGCCCTTTAAAGTTCTGAGGAGATTGAACGAGGTATGTTATAGGTTACAACTGCACATTAATTACCGCATTAACCCCTCGTTCCATGTGTCTCTCCTCAGGCCGGTGGTGGCTGGTCTACTACAGGAGAGTGAGGTACGAGAGGCTCCTCCGCCCCCGTTGGACATCGAGGGGGCTCCGACGTACTCAGTCTGTTCCATCTTGGATTCGAGGCGTCGGACAGGGGGCCTGCAGTATCTCGTGGAGTGGGAGGGGTACGGTCTGGAGGAACAGTGCTGGGTCCCCAGGAGGGACATTGAGGATCCCTCCATGTTGAGGGACTTCCACCGGAGTCATCCGACTCGCCCTGCTCCGCGTCCTCCTGGCCGTCCCCGAGGCCGCGCGTCAAGGGGGGGGTACTGTCACGGAATCAGCCGAGGCTGCTCCTCCTCCTTGCTCGGGCAGGCTTCGGCGTTCGTCGTCCCAGAGTACTAGCTGCCACCGATCTATGTTTCAGTGTTTGACTTGTTTTGTCCTGATTGTGTACACCTGTTCACCATTATGTTGTATTGTATTCCCTATTTAAACCTCTGTCGTTCATTGTGTGTTGTGTGTTATTGTTTTCGTCATCGGCAGTGTTCGTGTGCGGGTTGTATATTCCTCCTTATGTGGAGATAGTTTTTTCTACTCTGGTTACTTTCGAGTAAAGTACGTTTCCAGTAAGCTCTGTGTCCTGCATTTGACTTCGCCTACCACATTTCAACGTCGCATTCTGACAACATTTAGGTAGGGGTAAAGTAACTATGCATAGATAATAAACAGCGAGTAGCAGCAGTGTAAAAACAAAGGGGGGAGGTGTCAATGTAAATAGTCTGGGTGGCCATTTGATTAATTGTTCACTAGTCTTATGGCTTGAGGGTAGAAGCTGTTAAGGAGCCTTTTGGACCTAGACTTTGCACTCTGGTACCGCTTGCTGTGCGGTAGCAGAGAGACCAGTCTATGACTTGGGTGACTGGAGTCTTTGACAATATTTTGGGCCTCCCTCTGACACCGCCTAGTATATAGGTCCTGGATGGCAGGAAGCTTGGCCCCAGTAATGTACTGGGTCGTACGCACTACCCTCTGTAGCGCCTTACGGTCGGATGCCGAGCAGTTGCCATACCAGGCAGTGATGCAACCGGTCAGGATGCTCTCGATGGTGCAGCTGTAGAACTTTTTGAGGATTACATTTACATTACATTTTAGTCATTTAGCAGACGCTCTTATCCACAGCGACTTACAGAGGATCTTGGGACCAATGTAAAATCTTTTCAGTCTCCTGAGGTGGAAAAGGCGTTGTCGTGCCCTCTTCACGACTGTCTTGGTGTGTTTGGACCATGATAGTTTGTTGGTGATGTTGACGCCAAGGAACTTGAAACTCTCGACCCGCTCCACTACAGCCCCGTCGATGTGAATGGGGCGTGTTCCCAGTCCCTGTCCCTGAAAATCCTCCCCACAGCATGATGCTGCCACCACCATGCTTCACCGTAGGGATGGTGCCAGGTTTCCTCCAAACGTGATCTCATCCCAGGTAAGAGGGGGAGTGGCAGCAGCAGCAGGTTCTCCCCATGTGAGCTGAGTCCAGTGGGCCAGTCCTGTATCCCCCCTCCCAGACAGCGACAGTGGTCTGAACCATGGCTAGCTATCCACATTTTGGCTTGACTAAACAAGGTCTACCAAGAGGGAAGGAGGGAGAGCAAGGTAGAGGAAGAGAAAGAGGGAGGAGAGGAAGGAGGAAAGGGAGAAAAGGGTTCTCTCCATCACGACTGTAAGAAGGAAAGGAGGGAGAAGGCCGAGCAAGAGGAAGAGGAAGAGGTGGAAGATGACAAGGAGAGTTGATCTGTCCATCACTACCATAATGAGATCTCTTCTGGGGGCTCTTGTTCTCTCCTCTTTCCCACAGAGGAGCACCATTCGCAGGCAGCCCAGAGCAGACTATCCCCTGAGAGAAGGCTAGCCCCTGGAGGTTTCACCTTGGATTTATACAGAGAACCCCCCAGTACTCAAACTGCTTTACATTGTAGAGGGGTATCTAATCTCATTGGAGGCGACCCAATGACCCAGAAATGCTCCGTGGACAGGCTTCCTCCCTACCCCCGTTTCGCTGGCAGGGGGCTCGTAGGAACACCCTCCCCTTCTTGACTCCAGCTCCACCCCTTCTTCACCTGCCCCCCTTATCATGTTATGAGTCTCACCGACAGGTGCCGCCCCCTGGCCTACCTGTTGCAGGTGTAAGTATGGTGTGTCGGACACAGCTGCCCTCCCCCTCCTCCCCCTCCTCCCCCTCCTCCCCTCTTTCTCCCACTCCCCCCCATCTCTCGCGCTCTCTCCTCCTCCCCCTCTCTTCCCTTTAAAGCAATACTTAGACCAGGCTTTCTGCCTCCTCTACCCCTCTCCACATCCTCTTCCATTCCTACTCTCTTTCTCTCCACCTCCTCCTCCTTTGTTCCCCCTCTCCCGCCCTCCAGTGAGAGAGGCAGGAGGTCACCTCGCCGTCACTCTATCCAGCTGGAGCCGCTGAGAGGGCGAGGAGGAGAGGAGGAGGAATAGAGGAAGAACAGAGGAGACAAGAGGGAGAGGAGGAGAGGAGGAGAGGAGGAGAGGGAGTGAGACACCATGTTAGCTGTTGTGGTGTGATATGTGTAGTTACTTGTAAAAACCACTATAGTATGCTGGACACTTATTTGCTGCTTGCTGACCTCAATGTGTGCATGCATATCAACAGTCTAAAGCAGTAATCTCCAATCCAAAGAATTAGTTGGAATAATTTGTTTGTTAGACATTTCCTATTTATACTGTATGGATAATAAAACCCATCCTTTATTCACTTGTGTTTTAGCTTTTTCCCCACACCCACACTGAAAGTTGTTACTGACACTAAACTTTAGTCTGTCTTGCTTTATGATAGTCACATGCCTCTACCTTTACAAGAAGTCTGTCAGTATTCTTCATGAGGGCTTTAAAGTTAATTTTAGTTTGACTGTGTACTTCAAGAACATACATGTATTTTCCAAGAAAGACCTGTTACTGGCTGTGTCTGAATATCCATTCTAGCGTAATACTTACTTAAACTGCATACTAATTTAGCCTTTGATCTAGTATAATTCACTCTTATTTTCTGACTCACTTGTTTGGCAACAGCTGATAGTCAGATAAAATGACGCGCTGTACCGAAATGAACGAATGACGGGAGTCAATGCAATCGTGCATTAGATGACGCATTCTGAGTACTATTGCCGCGTTCAGGTGCTAGTCGGAACTTGGAAACCTGGACATTTCAGACTTGCTTACTGGTTGTAGTTATACACTTGCCGCATTCAACGAATCAACAAGTCGGACATTTCAGAGTTTCCTTGGTCCGACTAGCATGTGAACGCGGCATACTTTCTAAATTTCACATACTAAAAAATGTAACGTTTTTATATACTATTTAGTACTCTAATATGGGTATTCAGACACTGCCTCTTTGTCTCTCACAAACTGAGCACGAGCACAGTCATTATGGCCACAGCTTCCTCTGACCTGGCAGACCACCTGTGCTGTTCCATCTACACAGACATCTACACTGAGCCTGTGTCTCTAAGCTATCAGCACACCTTCTGCAAGAGCTGCCTCCAAGACAGCCTGAATGCTGGACACCAACTCTGTCAAGAGGGCAGGGCTCTGGTCAGAGACAGAATCTTCCAGATCAACAGACTGATCAGGAACGTGGCCTACCAGCTGAAACTGGAGGAAGATGCTAAAAGAGAGAGCTACAGCCGAGAGAGGAAACAGTAGAGAGATGAATGTCGTGAACATGGAGAGGCTCTGAAGCTGTTCTGTGAGACGGACAGTAAGCTGATCTCTATGATCTGCAGAGATGGGTGAGACAACAGAGGACGCACATTCAAACCTATAAGAGAAGCACATGAGGATCTGAAAAAAGAGGTAGCCTCAGATTTATGCTACTTCAAGAAGGATATGTGTGTGATGGAATACTCAAGAGATGAGCAGCAAAGAGAAATGTCTCAAGCAAAAGAGACGTCAGATCATCTCAAAGTCCAGATCAGGTTGCTTGGTTGACAAGGAGATAGTAATTGCCAGGCTGGAGGAACAGCTAAAGGAGAAGAGAGTTAAAACGGCCTCTCTTCAGTCTGAGCTGGACATCACTGAGCCCAGAGACTTCCTGCTCTAGTGGATGGAGAGGGGCTGCACTGAGATGAGGGAGAGGAGGAAGGAGGAGGAGTGGGTGGAGAGGAATATGATAGAGAGGAATATGATAGAGGGATTAGGATAGAGGGGAATATGATAGAGGGAATATATTAAGAGGAACGTGACAGAGAGGATTTGTTTCATTAGATCACTTTAAGACTTAAAACCTCTTAGTCTGACAGTCCCCGAAATTGGGCGATAGAATTTCTGTAAAAAATATGTAAATGTTTACATGACTTATTTGATTGATTTCCCACCGTTTTATATTACAGAAGACATCCATCCAGACCTTCCTAGAACCACGTAAACGTCCTCTGTCGAATAAACTTGTAATTGCCTCCCTCTGGTGGTCGGCTGCATCATTACATCCATTTATATCACTTCACTGCAACGCTACATCAAAGGGGCGTTCCAGGAAAAACATTTATCCAGCTTGACTGCTTCACGGCACAGCCATGGCAAAGCAATCACTGAATTTGTCTCGAGCAGGCAGAGCTAAATACATAACTTTCATAGCTCTACTATAAAGAATGCGACCTACACACTTCCTTAAACCTAAAATAAGTCAAGAAGTAATTTTGTGTGGAAGTCAAACATTTGTTCAGAACGGCAAAATCGAGACCTTTACATAGCCCTTCTCCCCTTGTCTATAGGAGAGATGCCCACTGGTTAAATGGCCCAAATGTTAATTTAGACATTCACAAATTTAACAGATTTTGACTATCACTAATGTCATGAAATGTTTGGCAAAGTAGTAAAGAAGGTTGTACTATACTTTTCTTGTGTACCAGATCAAATGGTTTGAAAAGTGTTTTTTTTCTCAGACATAAATGAACAATTCCAGGTGAAAGCTGAAGGTCATAGCTTCCTGGGGGGAGGGACACCACTAAATTAATAACATATTGCCCTCTTGCTAGATTGATGACTATAGTCCTAGTGAAACAGTGCAAAATGGTTGTCAGCTCAACTGGTTAAATACAAGACAGGCCCTCCTGTAGCTCAGTTGGTAGAGCATGGCGCTTGCAACGCCAGGGTTGTGGGTTCGTTTCCCACGGGGGCCCACTAACTGTAAGTCGCTTTGGATAAGAGCGTCTGCTAAATGACTAAAATGTAATGTAAATGTAAGACCTGTTCATTGTGAAATATATGTGTTCAAGTCTAATAATTTTGCTCTATATATTTTCTGCTCTGTATGTAATTTCATCTATTTAAGCTGTTTGGATTGTTTATTGATATAACACAGGGCACCCTTGAAAAAGAGACACTGGTCTCAATTGGGATTCCCTGTATAAATAAAGAGGAATATGATAGAGGGAATATGATAGCGAGTATTATGATGGAGTGGAATATGATGGAGAGGAATATAATAGAGGGAATATAATAGAGGGAATATGATAGAGGGAATATGATAGAGGAATATGATGGAGGGGAATATTATAGAGAATGAATGGAGGAATGTGTGACGCTCTTGAGCAACAATGGTTGTCTGTTTGGTTATATCAACTGGAAAGACATGGATAAGAAAATGTTCATACATATTTTTAAACAATGGGCGCTGTTGGCAGGTCTACAAATACTGTTCTATAGTCAGCTGATATTGATTTCCTTATTTAATAATTTATTAAACTAAAATGCTAAACATAAATGACACCTACTCTTCAATTACATGTTTTGGGCCTATATAATTACACATCCAGCTAATTTTATTCCTCTATGAGCACGCGTACTGTAAAGATACCGTAAGGATCACTCGACTGCAACAGCTCTGGTTGATTTAATCGATCAATGGCTCAGGTCACTTGACCAAGATAAACTTGTGGATGAGCTGCTTCTTGATTTTAGTGCTGCATTTGACCTTGTTGATCATATGGCTAATAGCTGAGGCCATTGAAGAGAGGTGTTTTCTTGAACCCTCATTTCTTTTTTGGAACTTTGTTACTGTGGTGACATAGACTATGGAAGACTTGTTTTACTGTAGTAAGGTAGCCTATGTATTTTATTGATGATGATGATGATGATGATGATGATGATGATGATGATGAATAATATTGACATTAGTGGTAGGCTGAGATCGAACAAACAACCTAAGTAAGCCTGGCTGCTATTTATGATATCTAAAACATATTGACTTTTAATTAGGCAAAACACATGTCGTTTGAATGGTCAACCATTTGATATGAGTTACAGCATTTTATCTTAATAAAAAATTTGGTTATATTGATTCATTGTATATATTAGGTATGACTGTGCTGCATAGGTACAACCATGGCAATGGGGACTCCATTGTGACATCACAAGATTCCGATTCTGGAAGGCTACCTGTTGCACAGACAAACTGAACAGTGCAAAGAGACTGATTCAACTAACCACTGACAGATTATTAATGTCCTATTTCATTAGTGAGAGAACACACTGCTTACTTCAGAGGTAGGTTATAATATAACTTATTGTGAATGTGTTTCAGTATTATAACTTACTTTCAAATTACTTCAAATCAAATCAAATCAAATTTTATTGGTCACATGCGCCGAATACAACAGGTGCAGACATTACAGTGAAATAATTACTTACAGCCCTTAACCAACAGTGCATTTATTTTAAACAAAAAAAGTAAGAATAAAACAACAACTTAAAAAAGTGTTGAGAAAAAAAGAGCAGAAGTAAAATAAAGTGACAGTAGGGAGGCTATATATACAGTAAAATAAAGTGACAGTAGGGAGGCTATATATACAGGGGGGTACCGTTGCAGAGTCAATGTGCGGGGGCACCGGCTAGTTGAGGTAGTTGAGGTAATATGTACATGTGGGTAGAGTTAAAGTGACTATGCATAAGTACTTACTTAACAGAGTAGCAGCAGCGTAAAAAGGATGGGGTGGGGGGGCAGTGCAAATAGTCCGGGTAGCCATGATTAGCTGTTCAGGAGTCTTATGGCTTGGGGGTAGAAGCTGTTGAGAAGTCTTTTGGACCTAGACTTGGCACTCCGGTACCGCTTGCCGTGCGGTAGCAGAGAGAACAGTCTATGACTAGGGTGGCTGGAGTCTTTGACAATTTTGAGGGCCTTCCTCTGACACCGCCTGGTATAGAGGTCCTGGATGGCAGGGAGCTTTGCCCCAGTGATGTACTGGGCCGTACGCACTACCCTCTGTAGTGCCTTGCGGTCAGAGGCCAAGCAGTTGCCATACCAGGCGGTGATGCAACCAGTCAGGATGCTCTCGATGGTGCAGCTGTATAATTTTTTGAGGATCTGAGGACCCATGCCAAATCTTTGTGTATGAATGTGACATTTTAAGTAGACCTAACATGACTAGTGAAACTGTTGAAGAGAGATAGTTTGCTTGAGTCCTCTTTTTGTGAGAAAATGCTTCATCCTGACACCTGAGATGTCATGTTACAATTGTAGTGAGCCAGCCTAATGGCTAATGCATTCTATTGATGACAGAAAAAAAAAAAAAATCTCTGTGTTAATCACCAACATATGTTGTAATCAATTATCTCAATAAATATGTACCAAAAGAGTAGGTTGTGTAAAAAAACAAGTATGCCTACCTAATTTGTAGTTGATTCATTTCTAATAAGAATAATATGTTCTTAATTGAATGGACATCCATTTCAAATGGTTGAATTGATAGACCTCTTTAAATTGAGGTGCACTCAGGGGCACTCAAAGAGAAGGCTGGCGTTTTTACCTCCTTGGTTTTTAAAATAGTTGAAACTGTACAAGTTAGGTCCTGCATGGATATAGAGTCATTTTCTACCCAAAACACAGTGTTTTTAATGATATGATGGAAGTGATTAGTGTGGTTTGTGAGAACCAGGCCCAATATGGAGTAGAGCTACATGAGGGGTGTCACGATCGTCAGGGAGAGAAGTAGACCAATGCGCAGCGTGTTGAACGAACATGTTTAGACTTTATTTAATAAAGCACGAACAAAACAATAAACGACTCGTAACGTCCAACGGTAACAAATACCGACACGGAACAAAAACCAACAAACACAAAGGGAAAACAGACAGTTCAAATATGGCTCCCAATCAGAGACAACCAGCCAACAGCTGACACTCGTTGCCTCTGATTGGGAGTCACTCAGGCAAACATAGAATACAACAAACTAGAATGAACACCACAGAATGAACACACCCTGGCTCAACATATAGAGTCCCAGAGCCAGGGTGTGACAGTACCCCCCCCTAAAGGCGCGGACTGCGACCGCGCCTCAACTAAAACAAAACAGGGGAGGGCTGGGCGGGCATACCTCCTCGGTGGCGGTTCTGGCTCCGGCCTTGACCCCCACTCCTTCTCTAACCCCCCAAAGTACCCCTGGTCCGGTCTGGCCCTGCTGACCAGAGCTGAACTGAACACTGGTGGAGCGGATTGCTCTAGCTCCGGCGTGACGCAGCACCTGACCGGTGCCGGACCCGCCACCGGTGGAACAGGCACGGGCCGTGCCGGACTGACGACGCACACCACTGGCTGGGTGTGGGGAGCAGGAGCGGGCCGAGCCGGGCTGACGAAACGCACCACTGACTTGGTGCGGGGAGCAGGAGCGGGCCGAACCGGGCTGACGAAGCGCACCACTGACTTGGTGCGGGGAGCAGGAACGGGCCGTGCCGGGCTGACGACGCGCACCACTGACTTGGTGCGGGGAGCAGGAACGGGCCGGACAGGGCTGACGAAACGCACCACTGACTTGGTGCGGGGAGCAGGAATGGGCCGGACTGGGCTGGCGACGCGCACCACAGACTTGGTGCGGAAAGCAGGACCGGGCCGGACAGGGATGACGAAACGCACCACAGACTTGGTGCGGGGAGCAGGAATGGGCCGGACTGGGCTGGCGACGCGCACCACAGACTTGGTGCGGAGAGCAGGAACGGGCCGGGCCGAGCTGGCGATGCGCACCGTAGACTTGGTGCGAGTGGCAGGAACAGGCCGGACCGTACTGGGAACACACACCACTGGCCCTACGTGGGGATCAGGAACAGGCCGGACCGGACTGGCAACACACGCCAGTACCTCTCGCCGTGCCTCTACATCTTCCACCCCCTCTTCGACCAGTGGCCCCCGTAACCTGGCGGCCTCCTCTGCCAATCCGCTGGGCCGCTCTGCCGCGGTCTCCTGCTGGCCCGTCGTCCACGGCGTTAGCCCCCCCCTAAAAAATTTCTGGGGGTCTCTCTTCCCCGTGGGCCAGGCCTCTATATTTCTCGCCCAACTCTCGCTCTCCTGCTTCCAACTCCAGCCATTCTGCTCCTCCCTTGGCTTGAACCAGTCGAGACTCTTCCTCCACTGTTCCCAAGTCCACCCTCTCTGCTCCTCACTAGGCTTGACCCAGTCGAGGTTGTCACGGAGATCTGCTAGCGATCTCCCTGGTGATGGCTCCTGGACACGCTGCTTGGTCCAGTCTTGGTGGGTTTTTCTGTCACGATCGTCAGGGAGAGAAGTAGACCAATGCGCAGCGTGTTGAACGAACATGTTTAGACTTTATTTAATAAAGCACGAACAAAACAATAAACGACTCGTAACGTCCAACGGTAACAAATACCGACACGGAACAAAAACCCACAAACACAAAGGGAAAACAGACAGTTTAAATATGGCTCCCAATCAGAGACAACCAGCCAACAGCTGACACTCGTTGCCTCTGATTGGGAGTCACTCAGGCAAACATAGAATACAACAAACTAGAATGAACACCACAGAATGAACACACCCTGGCTCAACATATAGAGTCCCAGAGCCAGGGTGTGACAAGGGGTTGAATATGGCTCAATAGTAAGGTACAGAAAGAGCCTGAAGTTTGTTTTTTAAAGTCTGTGTTGTGCTTTTTCTTCTCCAATGGCAACGCCTTGCATCACAATGATGATGTCATAAAGGATATTGTTCACGAAATGATAAGAACAGCCAAAATCGATTCATTTGATCTTGGTCGCTTTCCAGTAGCCAACTTTTTACTAGTAATTCAGATAGGCCTATTGCGTAAACATATCTGGATCAGGATTCTCACTTGCTTAATTGTAAGTAGCTGGGAAGAAAACGTGTGCACATTGTAAAGAGATGCATTATTATTTGGTTAGCAACACCCACTTACTACAACGTTATGTATTTTCCAGAGTTATTGTTAGCTAAGAGGAAGACATGGAGGGTTCAACGCTGACACAGAGGAGGGGTGAGTGTCGGTTGGAGGAAAGGGCGATCCAGACAGACTACGTGATGGAGCTGGGAGCCAGGTTGGCTCTGGTTTTGCAGATCCAGAAGGATCAGGAGAAGAAGATGAGGAGGATTTGGTTCAAGACGAGGAAAATGCCAAGACTGATTGAGGAGGTAACAAGACCAACTTTGACAAAGTCGACTAGAGTTCTATTTAACAATATAAATTAAAGCAAATATAAGTTATTGTAAGGGCAAAATGTTCCATATCACATGGAATGTAAGCTGACAATGTTTTGTCCTTATTTCTTTTTGTATTAGGCTACACCATGGCAATGCTTATAACTGTTCTTGTCTAAATGTGTTGTATCATGTCTGTCTGTTTCAGTGTATTTATGTCCTCAGTTCTTATGGTTGTCTTGTCATAAAAAAACAACAACCGTTCTATCATAGACGCTCATATCAGGATTATGTGGTTGTCTCACCTAGCTACCTTAAGTTGAATGCACTAACTAACTATAAGTCGTTCTGGATAAAAGAGTCTGATAAATGGCTAAAATGTCAAATGTTATGCTGGCTGTGGGGCATGTATGTGACGTTCTGGCTCCGGGACTCTTAGTAGTGAGCCAGGGTTGTCATTTTCATTTGGGTGTAGTTCTATGTGGGATCTAGTTGTTTCATTTCTATGTTTGGTTTTGATGTTGATTTAGTCATATGACTCCCAATCGGAGGTAACGAGTGTCAGCTGTCGGCTCGTTATCTCTGATTGGGAGCCATATTTATACTGTGTGGTTTCACCTTGGTTTTGTGGGTTTTTGTTTCCTTGTTGCTGTTAGTCATTATCAGTATTGGACTTCACTTTCGTCTTATTTGGTTTGTTGTTTTGATCGTGGTTTCTTTATAATAAAGTCTACGATGTTCGCTCAACACGCTGCGCTTTGGTCTCCTCCTTTTGACGATCGTGACAGAAAAACCCACCATAAAAGGACCAAGCAGCGCGTCCAGGAGCAAAGGGTCTGGACATGGGAGGAACTGTTGGACGGTAAAGGGTCCTGGACTTGGGAGGAGATCCTGGATGGTATGGATCGCCGACCATGGAACGAGACGGTGGAGAGGCGACGGCGAGAGGAGCAACGGCATCGGCAGGGCCATCGTCGGAAGGACGGGAGGCAACCCCAAAAAATTTTTTTGGGGGGGCACATGGCAGGCGGCTGGGCAGCAGGAGGCTGCCACAGGGAGAAAAGGAGAGAAGGCTAACGGAGCACGGGAGCCATTGGCGAGTAGAGGAAGGGAAGTGTGTGTGGCACGGCGTGAAAGACTGATGTGTGTTGCCAGTCCGGTCCGGCCCGTTCCTGATCCTCGGTTGAGGCCAGTGGTGTGTGTTCCCGGTACGGACCGGCCTGTTCCTACTCCAAGCACCAGGTCCACGGTGTGCTACGCCAGCCCGGCCCGGCCTGTTCCGGCCACTCGCACCAGGGATGCGGTGCGCGTCGCCAGCCCAGCCCGGCCTGTTCCTGCTCCACGCACCAGGGATAGGGTGCGCTTCGCCAGCCCGGCCCGGCCTGTTCCGGCCACTCGCACCAGGGATACGGTGCGCGTCGCCAGCTCAGCCCGGCCTGTTCCTACTCCACGCACCAGGGATACGGTGCGCTTCGCCAGCCCGGCCCGGCCTGTTCCGGCCACTCGCACCAGGGATACGGTGCGCGTCGCCAGCCCAGCCCGGCCTGTTCCTACTCACGCACCAGGGATACGGTGCGCTTCGCCAGCCCGGCCCGGCCTGTTCCGGCCTCTCGCACCAGAGATACGGTGCGCGTCGCCAGCCCAGCCCGGCCTGTTCCTGCTCTCCGCACTAGGCCTTATGTGCGTCCCCAGGGTCCAGCATGCCCTGTTGCTGCTCTCCGCACTAGGCCTTATGTGCGTCCCCAGGGCCAAGCATGCCCTGTTGCTGCTTCCCGCACTAGCCCTGAGAGGCGTGTCCTCAGCCCGGTACCTCCAGTTCCGGCACCACGCATCAGGCCTACGGTGCGTCCCCAGGGCCAAGCATGCCCTGTTGCTTCTCCCCGCACTAGCCCTGAGATGCGTGTCCTCAGCCCGGTACCTCCAGTTCCGGCACCACGCATCAGGCCTACGGTGCGTCCCCAGGGCCAAGCATGCCCTGTTGCTTCTCCCCGCACTAGCCCTGAGATGCGTGTCCTCAGCCCGGTACCTCCAGTTCCGGCACCACGCACCAGGCCTACGGTGCGCCTCAGACGGCCAGAGTCTGCCGTCTGCCCAACGGGGCCTGAACTGTCCGTCTGCCCAACGCCCGTCTGAACTGCCCGTCTGCCCAACGGCGCCTGAACTGTCCGTCTGCCCAACGCCGTCTGAACTGCCCGTCTGCCCAACGGCGCCTGAACTGCCCGTCTGCCCAACGCCGTCTGAACTGTCCGTCTGCCCAACGCCCGTCTGAACTGTCCGTCTGTACTGAGCCTGCAAAGCCGCCCGTCTGCCATGAGCCTTCAGAGCCGTCCGCCAGACCGGAGCCGCTAGAGCTCTCCGCCAGACAGGATCAGCCAGAGCCTTCCGCCAGACAGGATCAGCCAGAGCCTTCCGCCAGACAGGATCAGCCAGAGCCTTCCGCCAGACAGGATCAGCCAGAGCCTTCCGCCAGACAGGAGCAGCCAGAGCCTTCCGTCAGACCGGATCAGCCAGAGCCTTCCGCCAGACAGGAGCAGCCAGAGCCTTCCGCCAGACGGGATCAGCCAGAGCCTTCCACCAGCCATGAGCAGCCAGATCCGTCAGCCAGCCACGAGCAGCCAGATCCGTCAGCCAGCCGCGAGCAGCCAGATCCGTCAGCCAGCCATGAGCCGTCCAGCCAGGATCCGCCAGAGCCGTCCAGCCAGGATCCGCCAGAGCCGTCCAGCCAGGATCCGCCAGAGCCAGCCAGCCAGGATCCGCCATTTAGTCAGGTGCTGCCCCTTAGTCCAGTGCTGCCCCCTTAGTCCAGTGCTGCCCCTTAGTCCGGTGCTGTCCCTCAGCCTGGTGCTGCCTCTTAGTCCGGTGCTGCCCCTTGATCCAGGTGGGTTTAAGTGGAGGGTGGTCATTGGGAGGAGGTTAAGAAAGCGGGTAGTAACTATAGTGGGGTGGTGGTCAAGCCCGGGCCGGAACCGCCTCCGGGGAGCAACACCCACCCAGCCCTCCCCTATTGTGGGGTTGTGAGGCGCGGTCGCAGTCCGCGCCTTTAGGGGGTTACTGTGACGTTCTGGCTCGGGACTCTTAGTAGTGAGCCAGGGTTGTCATTTTCATTTGGGTGTAGTTCTATGTGGGATCTAGTTGTTTCATTTCTATGTTTGGTTTTGATGTTGATTTAGTCATATGACTCCCAATCGGAGGTAACGAGTGTCAGCTGTCGGCTCGTTATCTCTGATTGGGAGCCATATTTATACTGTGTGGTTTCACCTTGGTTTTGTGGGTTTTTGTTTCCTTGTTGCTGTTAGTCATTATCAGTATTGAACTTCACTTTCGTCTTATTTGGTTTGTTGTTTTGATCGTGGTTTCTTTATAATAAAGTCAACGATGTTCGCTCAACACGCTGCGCTTTGGTCTCCTCCTTTTGACGATCGTGACAATGTATTTTTACACTTAGCTGGCCCATTGGCTAG